>NW_010100026.1:104983-121263 GCF_000699245.1 Pterocles gutturalis | reverse complement strand
CAGGTGTCCTTGCAGCTCCTGGCAGGGAGCGGGGTGGGCTGCAGGCCTCGCTGGGTGCCCTCCCAGGGACCCTGAAGCACCTCTCCGTGCTGCCATGGCAAGGGACAGATGTGCTGCCAGCCGCGATGGACGGTGATGTTCCAGGGGTGGAAAGTTTGGGAGATGGAAAGTTCGGGTCTAGTCAGAGGAATGGATGGGACCCTGAGCCTACTGTGGGGCACTGATGTTTTGTTGTGTCCTGTGCAGGTGCTGTGTGGGATTAGGTGTGATTGAGACCTTCAGAAGAGAAGTGTAGTGTTTACGGTGTAGGCTTATCAGGAGATGTGATAAAGCAGGGAACACAGCGTCCACTGCCTCACCTCTGATAGCATGAAAGCTGTGGGACTGATTAGGAATGTTGAGTATCTGATTTGGTGAGAACATAGATATATTGTCCAGGAGTGGACCTGGTGCGGGGTTCACTCTCCCAGGTGAACACTGTGATGGAGTTTGTGCTCTCAGTGTCAATACATGAGTGCTCGGGTCTCAACGTGCACTCACCAGCTAGAACCAAGCAGAAATCCAGTCATTGAAATGACCCAGACCTGAGGTTATACCCCCAGAAATGATGGTTTTGTAACAGCGTTTGATCTGAAATAATGTTGTTTTAAAAACAAATAATCAGATTTATATTTAGGGATGGTGTTTTCTGCCAGGGGTCACTGGTCTTTTATACTAGCAGCCTATGCCGTGGAGACTAAAATGCCACCTATTGTGAAACCTCAGTTTGGTTTGCATCCAGTAAGTAATCATGCCCAGCTGTTTCATGCCAGTTGAATCTTAGCAGAGTTAGGGGTAAATTGAAACACAGGCTGCAAATGAGGATGTTATTCTAATGATATTTTAAATTTCCAGCATAAGCTAGCACGATGTGCTGCAAAACAATTTGTTGGCTAACTATGATGCTATAATACTGCTGCTGCAAAAGTAGTGCTTTTGGAACCTCTTGTGTGCAGCCTCTTTAAGAGATTAACCATTTATTTGGGAAAATTCATGCTCGTTGGTAGGATTGGCGGAAGACGGGGCTTTTTTTGTATTTTCCATTGGTTTTGTGAGACAAGCAACTTGTAACCTGTTGAGCTTCTTAGAAGTGTGCTTTATAACCTGAACATGGTTTAGTAGCTGTTCAGATTATACTCCTTGGTACTTTAAGTATAACAGATTATTTACTAAGCAGTATAAAGTAGCAGGAGCTTGGTATACTTACGCACCCTTAAAGTAAAGCTCAGGCTATTTCAAAACTTTAAGATGCGTTGCTTGTTCTTGTCTAGTGAGTTTTTCTAGAACTGCCAACATGTTGTATCAATTGATGGTTTGTATGCACTAAGCTGGTTTCCCACACAAATGGTGTTTTATTAAGAAACAGTGGGAGTAAAAAATGTCTAACCTCTTAAAGTGTTAGAGCTTTTGTTTGTTCTAACGTCTAAAATGAAGCAAGCGGGGAATCTTTCTTACTGAAAGTGGCCTCAGCTTTCAGAAATATGAACACTGCATCACTTATCTTGGGGGCAGCTTCTTTTACGTCATATGACTCCTTACAGTTTATTCTGATAATTCCTTTTGAGTACTGAATTGATACCCAGCAGTGTGATTGTCCAGTACCAGAGGCTGGAATGAAACTTGCAGAAAATAATCTGGACTTGTTGAACAAGATCAGTGAAACTGAAGGGCTTTGCTGATTGATTGTATGAGGTTGTCTTTGTTTTAAGGATTTTTTGTTCTGTGAAGTTGACAGATGGTTGTTGGTCTTACCTTTAGGGAAAACCTGCTCTCTGCACAGTTAAAACTCAGAGGAGCTTTAGAGCATGAGTCTGCTGGAACAGGAGGAAAAATAATTATTCTTAAATATTTGGCAAACTAGCAGAGATTCAGAACTAGATTTGTCTTTGCTCTTCCTCTTGTACCCTCGTTATGCTGGGACAAAGTGAATGTATAAGCTGTGTAAAATGATCTTTCTGACTTGCAGCCTTTGACATTTGCTTGGTCCCAGTCTAAATGATAGCACAAGATTCCAGGGAAGAATGAATCAGGTTCTTGGTTTTTGAGTTCAGCAGCATCTGCAGTGCTCTGCCCACGCCGAGTCCTGGAGTGGGAAGAAGAAAATTCCATCCTGGAAAATACTTGGGAGGCGGGAGGGAAGGCTGAAATATGACCTAAAAAGCAATTTAAAAGTTGAATGAAATGTGATGTTACTCTCTCTCTTTTCTCACACAGACTTTTTTTCAAGGTTTCATATAAGCTTAAATAAACTCTTTCTATACAGAGAACAGTATATCCTGTTGCATAACAACGTGGCTCCTACCCTTACTAAGAACTGTTACTCCTAAGAGAGCTATTTCTTTTCCTTATGCACGTTCTTCTCTTCTGTATGTTTTGCCTTCTTTCTTTAATGTCACTTTATCTCTTTGTGCTTCTGTTTCAGCTCCTCTCACCCCCACTCTCATTTCTTCATCTCTACCCCTGTGCTTCATTCCCCTTCTTGACCATGTTACTGTGCTATTTCATAGTGCTTTCCCTTGCCATTTTCTCCCCAAAGCTTTCTTTTTCCTGCCAAAGGTCTTACTTCACAGCTGTATGTTTAATTATATTTCCTGTTTTCTATTGCAGTGCATGCCAATGACCCTTTGCTAGCATGGTGCCTCTTGATTTCAAAATCTGTAGGCAACTCTAAGAAGATAACATTCTTGAATTTGAAGGAGGGTTGGTAGACCTCCCTTCCCCCTGACACCCCACCCCTCACCCCCAATCAAAACCAGGGTGATATTATATCAAAGCCTATTGTGTAAATCTTCAAATACAACTTTCCAGCATTTTTTTTATAGTGCACCAGGCAGAACCAACAAAGTGTCCGATTTGAACCAGTTCAGTCACAGTATTGAAAGCCTTTGCTTTCAGGGAGCCTGTTCTTATGTCACTGCTTGCCCATCCAGAAGAGTGAGGTAGAGTTGTGATGTCTGCATTCACAGGGAATGCAGAGCTCTGTGGTTCTTGCACTAGGACATGCTTAGCTTCTGCATCATCTGCTACAGCCTTTGCAAATTGGCATCTTTATCAGCTTGAAGTATGGTATAGGAGCTGTGAGTCCAACGGTGTTTGCTCTTTGACTAAGCACATTTTAACCAGAGAAGGAACAAAAACATTTAGAATTTCCTTTTCAGGTGCTTTTTATTTCTCCTAAATCAACTTTTCTAGTAGAAAAGTAATAATATAGAGGATGTTGCTTTTCCTCTAGGAATGTCAGTTAGGGTTCTGATTGGCATGTTTTCTTATTCAGAACAAATTAGCTGCAATTTGGGTTTAAGAAGGCTCTAGCCACTGTGTCTACGTTTAATAACTTAGTACTAATTGGAAGTATTCTTAGTACGTGTTGTAGCACATGTACTTAAACTTCATCTACGCTCTGTATAGATGCAGTTAGGGAGCCTTCCAGAAGATGATTCAAGGTGAGAACTTCCCTCTCCAGCTCTTGTTAGCTATTGAGGGAACCTCAGTTGACCACTTCTAGTTTGGGCACCTGTCAGGTGTTTGGGGCTAGGGAGGGATGTCAACTGCGACCATACACATGATTTCTATGAGGGTAAAAATCAAATCTTTAGTAATCCATACAGTTTCTAACATTCAGTTTGAATTCTGGGGTGCATCAGCATGTCTCACAGAATGGATATGATTATTATGTGAAGTAAATTGCATCCTAAGGATTTTGTACCAGAAGCATATGAGAGTCAGTTTCTTATCCTCTGTATTCTGCCTTTCCAGAGTGTGCCGTCACAAAATGTAGTCACGTGCTGCACCAGCCTGTTTTCAATGAGAGGCACATACCTTGTTTTTTTGTAATAGCTCGCATGCACTGACAGCAACTGTCAACTGTGTCTTTGAGACGTGAATCTCACATGTAGTCTAAGATGACTCTGCCTTCTTCCTTCCCTCTTTGACCCCAAAGTGCTGCATGTGTGCACCAGATTGCATGTGGAGGGCATGGCCATCCTGCTGCAAAACTACGTGTGTCTCTCGCACATACTGCGAACATGGCCAGCCTTGATCTCTGCCTGTTAGTTCAGTAACCGTTTCTTCCCTTGTGCTCAGCTTAATCCATGACTGGTCTTGCCTTTTACGTATTTTAAGATGTGTTGGTAGCCATTTTGGCTTTGGGCTCCCCTGTAGCTTTAGGACTTGTACTGATGTGCAAATTAAACACTGAAGTTGAAGATTTATCTCTATACAGACATAATTCAGTAGTGTAGCTACGTTTGTTCCTTTACTAAAACAATTGTTTTCCTGAACTTCTATTTAATTCTAGTGAGGAAAATGTGCTGACAGCATTCACACTGAATTACGTATGGATAAGTGTGACTTAATCGAGGGCTGGAGATTTCAGGCTGCCAGGGCCTGCCATAATTATTTTCTGTTCCCTTGAATGCATTTGTAGGATTCATTCCTAATAGAAACCAACTCAGTGGGGAAGGGAGATGGAGATTAGTGCACCTCTGAGCCTTATCCATCATGAAATTGAGGCATGGCTGCAGTCTGCTGCCATCCTCAGGAACTCAGAGGAGCTCCTGGATTTATCACTTTTGATAAAGTGATGGTTTGTTCTAGTCCGGTTGGTATTTTGGCTTTAAAATACTGTATGTTATTAGAATACTGTGCAGGCTGTGGCTGGCGTGTTAACTCCATTGTAGCTCACTAATTCATGCAGATGCCTTTCTGTACTGCCCCCTTCGTGGTATGGCACAGAGCACAGGAACATTGTCAGCAGCGGGGGGAGAAATACACAGTTACTTCAGAGTTGGCACTTTAAGAGTGTCTTTTCCTGGTAAGAGAAGAGGACACTTTCTACTTTTCCCATGTAAGAAAAGGACTAAAAGAACCTTTTTTGTTTTTGCCACACTCATTTGATGGAGCTCACGGTGCGTAGTCATGTGAGATGACTGAGTTTCAAGTGACCTCTGCCTCCTTACACCACAAGCCAGGATGATGAAGAGTTAGATCTTTATGAAGGGATAGCCCAATGACTTCTCCACTTCCCAATAACTTCTGCAGAGCTAACCTGCACAGAAGCAGCATTCAGTTCAAGGCAAGCCCTACTCCTGCTCTTTAAGTTGCCTTTGAGTACTAGTCACTTGATGACTTCTTTGGTGCAGAAGGGAGCGAACAATACAATCATTGACTCATAGAAATCAGAGATGGAAAAGACTGAGTAGTCCATGTAACCTGTCACTTTACTAATGCAGGACTGCTTCCTGCAGTGTTGCCATCTACTACTGTCAGTGCTTTTTGCTCGGGGTGCTTCAGAACCAAATGCAGTCTGCGTAAGCAGATGCATGGTGCTGAGGCGAGGAGTATAAAATGTAGGAGGATATTAAATAGCAATACTGTATCTTGCAATAATATTTAATACTCATAAGTTCCACAAGGTTGTCTTGGCAGAGACATGACTGCTGAAGGATAAGGTTTAAAACCAACTGTACCCATTGTGCCACACAATTTAGGCAAGTATATGGCAATTGCAAGAAGAAAGAGGAGGCAAAATATTTTATAACTAGTTATGTCTAAACAGGCTTACTCTACTGTGTCTTGATTCCATAGTGGGACATGACCTGGGACTCCATTAGTGTCCAGCTCTCTCTCATTTCACTCCATAGTGTTTTGGTTTCTCCGGAAAAGAAATCTAGATGGATAGGCCACATGTCAGCCACTGAACGGTTTGACCAGGTCCTGAATGTGGATGAGCAGGGGTCAGGGACCCACCCCCAGGGTACCCTGCTTGTTCATGAGTGCATTTAGATGTGGTATCTTAAAAGATATTTCTGTTAACAACAACAGTTTCTGTTACCTGGAGGAGAAAACCCACATCACTTAGGTTGAAAACTCAACTTTTAAAATCTACTGTATTAAATCTACCAGCTTTATATCTACTGTCTGACCCACTGCCCATATTGGTGGATGCCAGGCTTCATAAACCTACAAGTTTGCTAATGAATTTGCTGTGAATTTAAGCTCATCAGTAATAGGCTTACTGTTCTTCAGTGCATTTTGTGGACCCCTTAGAAGTAATCCTCCAGCCAGGATAGGTTGAAAATCAGTGATTTAGATGAACTTACCACCCTGGTGAAAATAATGGTTTTTAGTTAAAAAATGGATGAGTGGAAACACCTCTTCTTTCACCAGTTCTTGTAGATGGAGGAAGGTTGTAAAGGTTGGTTCACTTATGAAACAACAATACTATGCAGCTGTGTTTTACAAGAGAGGCTTAACAAGGGCATTATTTATTTTTTGGCTCCTCTTCAATAAATTTTTTGAGATAAATGTTAGAAAATTGAACCAAGGAGAACTGATGGAGATAATGAAAAGATTAACCTGTTTGTTTTATTGCTATTCTACACTGAAATGTGAAAAGCTAGCATCTTTGATTCTTTGCTACTTAAAGATATAATAGCTTTTTCAAATAATTGTTTACTTCTTTTATCTCTCAAGAGTGACTTACAAATAGCATGAATAAAGTGAAGGGCTTGTTCATTTGCTTCTGACAGTATGATCATAGTGATACAAGAAAGACATTGAGGTGCTGGAGCGCATCCAAAGAAGTGCAGCAAAGCTGGTGAAAGGTCTAGAGCACAAGTCTTCTGAGGAGCAGCTGAAGGAACTGGGGTTGTTTAGTCTGGAGAAAAGGAGGCTCCAGGGAGACCTTACTGCTCTCTACAACTACATGAAACGAGGTTGTAGCGAGGTGGGTGTCCGTCTCTTTTCCCAAGTAACGAGTGTTAGGATGAGAGGAAATCGCTACAAGTTGTGCCAGAGGAGGTTTAGATGGGATATTAGGAAAAAATTCTTCATTGAAAGAGTTGTCAACCACTGGAACAGGCTGCCCAGGGAAGTGGTGGAGTCACCATCCCTGGAGGTATTTAAAAGACGTGCAGCTGTGGCACTTAGGGGCGTGGTTTAGTGGTGGACTTGGCAGTGTTAGAGGTTTGTGGTTGGACTTGATGATCTTAAAGGTCTTTTCCAACCTAAACGATTCTATGATTCTACATTAAATTACACTGTCTGTCAGAGTTTCAGTCTCAAATTTCATGTGTTTAGCTGTGTTTATGTATGTGTTATGCCCTGCTGTAAACTGGAAAGGTAGCCCATTTTTTTTAGCCTTATTTTCAGTTTGAGACACAATTAGAGGGAAAAAAATGTTTATCTTTTTAGTTCCCAAAACACAGAAACATAAATTATGGCCATGTAACTCCATATTGGCCTGGCTTGAGTGTACTTGTGTGAGTATCTTGTGTACTCCTTAAACATGGGTAGAGGCATTGCATCTGCACAGGAATGTAGTTCATCCAGGGATACATGGAACAGGATGAGTTGACGACTGCTCCCTTGTGCTACACACTTAATGAGACACAGCTTTTTAAAATGAATTTATATTCCATAGTGTCTTGAAGCCTTTATCATGAGAGAAGACCTCTGGCACTGGGGTGCTTCATATGACAAAGCAGTTCTCTGTATGCTCTTACACCGAGACAGCACCCTACTGCTGACATATTTGTCTATGAACCATCACAATTTGTTCCTGAACATTGGCTTAATTATATAGGATACTATTCTTCCTCATAGTTTGTTCCATACCTTGGGCTTCCTTCCTTTTTCTATGCTCTGTGGTTTGCCTCTTGCTGTTCAAGTCTCTCCTTACAGGGCATCTCTTTTTTGCAAGTCATTGTAAGAATATCTCACCAGATAATGTATGTATTTTAAAGAGTATTGTGCATCCCATTCATCTCTGGCTTCCAGCTTTGTAAATCACACATCATTAAACTGTGCTCTTCTATTAATTGCTTGATCTTGCAGCCCTTGTCAAGAAAATAATTTCTAGCACAGTCACTGTTGTGTTGAATGTGTCTGACATTACATAGCAGCACTACGAATGGACTCAAGAGCCTAGTAAATAGACTCATGTTTAGTTAACGTATATGTCTAATCTTAAAATCACTGTAGAGTATGTTGACAGTTGAATATGTATTGTGGGTTGGCAGGGTTCAGACCCAGTACAGTAAGCTGAACGGTTTTATTGTTTTGCTTTAATTGATTTGTGGAGCACTTAAGAAGCTTTTGCATGTAGTTGTTACTGTCACACTGGCAGAGCAATTCCAGTTACTCATGATCAAAGCTCTGGGTGTCTAACAAGTATCACTATAAAAGATTTCTTGGATTTTCCAATTATGCAAGAGTTCTGTGTCAGTATCTGATAAAGATCTCTCTGGTTTTACATCCTGTGATGCTAGCTAAAATGTTAGTATTCTTTTTCCATTTCCATTTCAATATTTTCTATGAGAAGACAGAAATATATTTCTGCTTTTCCTTTGCCCTTTCAGAAGTCTCTGTATTACAGCATCTTAAATCTTTGGCCATATTCCTGGGGCATGTCTGCGTTTGGACTCAAAGAAAATTTTTAGAACAGAACAGTCTGATGCTGCAGTCTCATTCATGATTGCTTCTTGTACAGAATACGCTTTACCCTCTTGTGCCTTTTTAAGCTTTTATTATGCGCACACTGTCTCCTAGTTTTACCTGCCAGTATCATGCTCTTTGAGTGAGGAAGCTTTCGCAAGATTGTGTAATCTCTGTGCCTGGTCTCTTATCACTCTATATGTCCATATGTTTGAAGTGCCATCTGGATGTCCGTGAAATTCATACCTTTACTAAATACTATATCACGACTTTTCACACTGGAAAGCAAGGAGCTGTCCGAGTAAAATCCATTATGTCTTGTTATAATACTCCCTTTGATGTGATTCTCTTGCCTCATTTTTCCTTCAGTTCTTTATCCTCTTCATTTTCTACTTAGTTTTTTTTTCTCTCTCCCCTTTTTTTTTTTTTTTTGGTATAATATCTTTACTTTCCACAGTTCTAGTAAATCTTTCATTTGGACTTCTTGCAACAGTTTTTGTGTGTTCTTCACTTCTCTTTTTATGTCCTTTGCACCTATTTTTCATCTGTTGTATGTTTTGTGGTTTTTTTTTTTCCTCCCTGCCCCTTTACCAGGTTGACAGAAATAACCAAAGGCCATTGCTTTACACACGAAGTTGACTGCAAGGGGAAGCAGAGCAGGATTATGCTCTTTTGGTTGCTTTTCCTTTGCAGTGGACTCTGGTTTAAAGAGCATCTGCTGACTGCTGTGTGCTGCTCGGGGTCGGCTTGGAGGAGTGGGACACCAGCAATCGGGAGGTGTGACAGTGCCGTTTATGAACAGAAGACTGCCAGTCAGGCATAGCACATTTGCTATGCATAGAATGGCTTTGTGCTGAACACTCTTAAGTCTTTTTCATGAATTCTTAAAAGACTAAATTATGGTCCCCTCTGTGTAAAGGGGCAGATCCTGCTCTTTCATGCTTTTGCAGAAGAAAATTGGGTTTTCCCTGCTGGGTGCTAGAAAAACTGACCAGGAATTTTTCCATCAAAACTATTTTTCTTTAGTAGTGAAATGGATTTTCAGCAAAAAACTGTTTTGGAAAGTTTTTGCTCTGTAGAAAAGATCTTACAGTCCAGAGTTTGAAGAAAGGTTTTTTCGGAATTTCAAGTTCAGATGCATTTTGCTTTCCCTTTCCTTTTTCAATGATATATTACATTTTAATCAGCTTCTGCCAGCTTTAGGCACTAGTTCCACTGCAGAGCACAGACCTGACTTCTTCCCAACACAAATGTTACGCTTCTCTGGGAATCAATGTATGCGTTTGATTGCAAGTATTATTTAAAGAAATTGAACTCAGGTTTGCAATGCTGAATTTCTTTTTTCTGTGATAGTGTGCCAACAGCTTTCTGTCTTCCCATAGCACAGTCCCTAAGCTGTAAGATCTTTGGCCCTTGCTGTGTGTGTATATATCCTTCCCAGCGGGCTGGACGTGACTGTAGAAGTGTGTCTAGATACACACACGAATGAGATAAAGATTGCCCTCATAGACAAAGACGTAACGAGGATCAGTAGTTGTCAGTGAAGTGAGACAAATTCAGGCTTGCAGTAAGATGCGATTTCCTCCATGGTTACCCATAACTCACTGTTATTTGAATGGGCTTGGATAGCTCTCTAAAAGTCACATCGTGGAAAAATTAACCCATTCACTGGGAAGATGGTGGTAGTATGTGTACAGGAAGGCTAGAGAAGGTGATCATGGTAGTTCTTTATGGTTTTTAAGGACTGTACCTCTCTGGAACTACCACCCAACTCCTTTCCGCGCTTGGAGACTGTCAAAACAGCTCTGGCAGAAGCTCTGCACAGTGGGCAGAGGTAAACCCTATGGCCTGAAGCATCAGCTTTTCAAGATGGGATCTCTGGAAAGAATTTAGCTGGGTGACAGTGATGAATCAATGTCAGTTCATTATTTCTTTATGACTGTTGCTCATAAAAGAGGAAGCTGCAAGAAAAACACAGTCTGAGCCACTTCTATTTTCTGCGTGTGAAGGCAGCCAACAAATGCAGAGAGCTGCCTATAAGCCTCCACATAAGAAGCATTTGCTGGAGCATGTTTCACGTTGTACAAGAAGTTGAAAGCCTTTCTCTTCCAAAACTTCTATTTAAATGTTGAATACCAGCACAAGGGAATATAATGATTAAATGCAACTCAGAGCGGCAAAGGTATCACAGATAGGGATGAAATATTTCAAAAGGCAGTAGTACCATCATTCACTTTGCCAGAGAAACGGGTAGAATAACTGTTAGATGAAAGTCATGTGAATGAACCTGAATCCTGGAGAGATGAATTCATACTGATGGAAAAATAATAGCCGTGGAAGTAGCTTGTGACCCCTGTGGCATCATCAGCAGGGAGACGTTCTTCCCCTGAGAGGCTATGAAACTTATTTGACTAATCAATGTGTCTTAATCCCCATTTCAGTTCTGCACTGACTCCCATTTCTCCCTGGTACCCACTGTCATGATCTTTGACATTTTTTTGTTTGCTGCCTCATTGCTGTTTGTCCCAGTCTCCCTGGCTGCCTTTACAGGTGGTGGGAATGTTCCCTGAGATGATGAGGACGTTGGTCACCTTGTGCTCAGGTTTGAACTGGTACGTTCTCTAGTTCCCTTGAGCAGTTTTGCATTTTGCTTGGTGTTTGAGTTAGGGGGTTTGTATTGCTCACAGGATATTGCCCAGCTGGATCCATAGGTGAATTAGAGAAAGCTACCAAACAGTTTAGCTGTATGGGAAAGTTATGAGCTATGTCTAAGGCAGTCAGGATCCTCTAGTGTGTGGTGATTCTTCAGGGAACTCATCTGTCCTTTTCACTCCCCTGGCCTGCTAACCCCTGCTTAAGAAACCACATAGGAAAAATTCACTCTTCTATGTTTTCTTTTCCTCTAGAGACATTCTCTTTTCTTTATCCATTTAAGTCCCAGGCAGGTTTGGTTTTTTTTTTTTTTCTTTCTCCTGTATCCTAGTCTACTAACCGGAACTTGTTGGGATACAAGTTATGAGACTCCCTAGCCTATTTTTAAGAGTATGAGTATTTAAGAGTATATGACTGTATAACTTTTTTTTTTTTTTACAGAATTTATACTTTCTAATGGTTGGTAGTTCAAGGAAATTTTGGGTAACAGAGAATTTGTACTATCTGGTTTCTAAATGGCCTATCACTTCTTTCTTCAGTAATTAAGGGCTTCATTCTCAACCAATACTGTGTTGAGTTGGCACAATGATTACTGTTTGTCTTTTCTAGACAATTTATTTTGTGTCTGTAGATGAGAATTTTTTTTTTGCCAATGCAAAGGTAACTCTGCAAGTTTTATCATGAAGCTGTTGCCTGTGGCTCTGACTAGCCCAGTCTGTTGTGCCTGCAAAACAGGAACCACTGTGTGTGTGCGAAACAATAGACTGTTTGGTAGTGACGATAGCAGGGAGGCAAGTGTCACCCTCTGCATAGATCAGTACAGCAACTTCTAAAATCTCTTACTCACAAAATGAGACTGATACTTAAAAATCACTTCTCACTTTGCTAAGGTAGTGATTTTGCTGTCATAAAAGTCACTAGTAGGTATTTTGAAATGTAAGTTAGACATTAATGTAATGTAGACATTAGAAATAAGGTAGTTTGGAGAATGCTTCGTGTACCAATTCAGGGTGATGTTTGCACAAATGGTTATAGTTAAGCTTATGTTTAGTTCTTGCTAAGAATGGGCCAGAAGTTGAGCACCATGACTAAATGTGATTGGAAGTGGTTTTATGAGAAAATGTCATCTATGAGAGAGGTAGGAGTGTCTGATGTAGCCCAGAGGTGTGTTACTAAGAATGCTACTGTGATCATCTTGAGGGATCTTATGCCTTCCTGTAACAGTGTGAATAGTCAAGGTCCTTACAATAGGGTGTTTTTATTTCTAATTCTGTATATAAGATATAGACTTTATATATTTCATAAAACAGGTGCTTTATAAACACCTATTGAAAGAGATGCTTCAATTATTTTACATTCCTCTGTGTAGACTGAGTTCTGCTTTCTGGCGTATTAGGCATGTCTGCATCACAGTGAGAAGCAAAGGTGCCTCTCTCAACTTCCAGTGAACACTGTTCCCCTTCCACCTGAGAAGGAGTTGACCATGTAAACCCTTTAAAACTCAGATGCTGTCTCTTCTTAACTGTGTTTTACGTGATGCCTGTTACCAGTGCATTCAGAGGAACAAGCATAGCTGTGAGAAGTGTGGACAGCTGGTTAGCTATTTGCAGATGGCTTAGAGATTTATATCAACTAGTCAATTGTACTTGCTAGGTGAGCTAGAGAAGTTCATAGAAGTTTAGAATAGCCACATAGCACTTCTTGTTAATCAGGGAGTTGCCTGATTTGGAAATACTTGTGTATCTAAGGCCTATCTGATGCACAGCATTTCCATACCTTATAGCCATTCCAGTTTGGGAGTAATTACTGTAATGGTTTGCAGATTTGGTTCCAGGAGATAAAATTTTACACCCTCCCTTGTGGCCTTATCAGTCTGTCAGCTTCATTTTGCTTTGAGAACTTCAGGAAAGGTTTCCTTAATGTTCCCGATGGTAGGTATCAATTTTGAACAGAATGTGCTGCCACTTGGACAGTTGTTGGGAGGATGGGAAACTGTAACCAAGGAGGAGGGAAGCCGAAAATTAACCGATGTTCCTCCATTAGACATTCTTAACAAGTTAACTGTCATATTTAGAGATCTGCCTGGAAATAATAGAAAATTTATTACCCTTTAAGTATGTATGGGTGTCCCATGACAACAGTGTTAACAACAAAGTAAGACTTGCCAGACCAGGCAAATATTAATGTGTAGTACACAAGTATTAATGAATACCTGAGGTGACTCAGTAGTGTCTTTAGTGCTCTGCAAATCTCTATTTATCAGCACAAACCTCAAAGATGCTCCATAATCTCAGTGTGAATGGACATCAGTGGGAGTGGAGGTGATTAGCATCCATTTGTAGATGCTATGCTTTTCACAGGCCTGGGCCTTAGTTTGCTTTCTTCTGTGTCTCTTTGTTTAATAAAACAGAATTGGAATGCATCCATCAGAGAATTATTGCAGGTTTGATTAATCTGAAAATACACCTGATGTTCATGCTGTTATCCAGCAGTTGTCTCCACCTGGTGGTAAGAGTTTCAGGATCTGAAAGTGCGTTAAGTCTTAATTCAAGTGCCTTATTCAGTTGTCTGCAAAAAAAAAATACAATTTTGTTTTTGTTTTCCATCTTTAATAATGACAGTGTCTCTGTCAGGGATAATGTACGCAGCATTTAAGCACCCTCAGGCTATAGCAATGAAGAGATTGTACCTTTTTCTTGTGGAAAGATGCTACTCTGCAGACTTGGTGTCATGGAAACTGCAAGAATGTATGAAGTTTTAAATAGACTGATGGATTTTTAGATTCACTTCTCTAGCTACTTTGAAGAAGCACACAAACAAGTTGGCTGGAAAAGTCACAAGAAGTTCACAGGAAAAAATAATTTATCACCAATATGACGGTCTCCATAGTTGTGTGGGTACTGGGATTAGACTGGGCTTTAAACTGAATTTTCACAGGTCATCTTTTCTTTACGCAGAATGCTTTCAGGCCAGCTCAGATGCTGATTTCCGAACTTTCAGGTTAGCCACTATTACTCTAAGAGTCTTCCAAGTCCCCATTTAATTTATTTACATTTTTTGAATGTTACGGAGAGAAAACCAATAACCATCCTGTAAAATTCCAACCCTCAAATCTTTCCTTTAGAAAAAGCATTGTAAGTTTGCTGATTGCCAGCAATGCACTTACCTATGCCATTAATTTGTGACCGCTACTTCTGAAATCCTAACCCTGCTGAAGTCGATGCCAAAACTTCCTCAGGATTTCGTTGCCAAGCAGTTAAAGCAAGAAAGTAAATACCTGAGCTCATGATATATCTTCTGCTGCCCCCATAGTATTTAATGCATTGTTGTCAAGTACAGAAAAGCCCTGTTCATCGCCACGGACAGAGATAATACCATTCACCAGCATTCTCTGTGAAGTATAAGCAGTCTGCATTTCGTATGAATTGCACACATCTATCAGATTCAAGTAACACAACAGACAATACCAGGGCTTCATTAAGGTCATTTTGTAATTGAGTAAAGTTATGGGCCAGCCTGTGAGTGCCTTGAAGCTGTATTAACTTGCATGAGTTCTCCAGCATCTTAATAAAAGGTCCATCTGGCCTCAAGTGACTGTGTAAATTACGTAGCTATTGTTACATTTATGGTATAGGTAGAAATTAATTTTGTTATGAAGTGCTTGAGAATAGTAGGTCATGTTTTATGGGTATTTCTGACAGTGGGCTTCAAAACAAATTTTTCTGAAATCTACTGACAGCTAAAATGTAGTTCTTGCAAGGCTGATGGCTTTTGTGTGAAATGAAAGGGGTCGGGGAGGTGTGGTGGTGTTGGTGTGTTGCAGGAAGAGGCTGAAAAGCTTGGTTTGCAAGATGCATGTGCCTGCTAGCTCATCTCCGAGAACAGGGAGGAGCCCGGCTCGCAAGAGATGTGTCTGCCTGACAAAAGTCATAGTTGAGATAAAAGCTTCTAAATCTCCAGCAGGTACTGGCTGCACGCGCTGCAAAAAGACCTGCTCTATATTTGGAGGGTGAGAGCAGTATGGTTTTCACACCTTTCTTCACTAACTGGTATGAGAAGAAGAAATGGTAATGATGACAGTGTTATTTCAGGGGGAGTGCTTCAGTGATGGTTGTTGGTAGGAGAATGCTCAGAGTTAGTACTGGCAATCCCCAGTGAAGGAGTGCATCTGCATTTAATGCTGTCCGTCTATACAACAAATAAACATGGACAGTTGTCACAGAAATAGTTACAGAAAAAAGGTCTATCCTCATTAAGCCTAGCAGAGGTTATTCCTTACCTTTTCCCAGTCTGACCAAGTATAAGATGGCATTTAATACAGGCTGAGTTTGTTCCAAACAGAGGATTAGTCATAAAATCTTGGAATATGTGGTTGGTTTGTTGGTGAATTGTTTTATTTTTTCTTAATTTTCCTGGAAATACTGTTCAGCTGAAGAGACCACAATGCAGGCAATACTGCATGGCGATTTCAGTGCCTTTGTTCTAACATGCATATTGTGTTTTGAGTGATGCTGATCTGTTTTGAGAGCTTGTGGGATTTTCAAAACCACTGCTATGTTAATCTCATTTGGCTCCTGTAACACGCTGCAGATCACTCTCTCTGTTCAGGGTCTGATGACAAGATATTGAATGGTGTGATTTGTACTGCAAATGGTTTATTTTCAGTTTTCACTGCACCTTCATTTTGGAAATCTGTGACTGTTTAACCCCCTTGTAAGTCTTCAGCATGCCTTATTACAGTGAATCTCTGCTAATAGAGATGTTTGCTAATGAGAGAATGCTGTCTCTCAGTGTAGACATTGCTGTCTCCTAAAGATCTCTTTGATCCAAATTAAATGCAGGCAGAAATATCCCATGCACAGGTGTACTTAACAGAAATGTTACAATTACATAAAAGTATCAGAAATCAAAGGAGAGATCCAGATAGGTGATTCAGCACAGAAATAACAGAGTAGCTGAAGTTCACGATTTAAGCTGGTAGTTCTGATCTGCTTGTACTTAGGCACTGAGTCATCCAAGGCATAAAAGCTAAGTGAAGAGCAAGAACATAAGCCAGAGTACAAGAACAGAGGTAAATAGAATTACCCTCCTTTCATGTCTCCTAACATATAGGCAGAATTGGTCTCTGATGTAATCTGAACACAGAAATATAT
>NW_010100026.1:90123-104952 GCF_000699245.1 Pterocles gutturalis | reverse complement strand
AGGAATATTACCAGCAGAGAGGAATTTCCAATAGTTATGATTAGTATTCTACCCTGGGAGAATGTGGGGTTTTTGTTGTTGAGGTTTTTGTTATTTGAGGTTTTTGTTTTGTTTTAGCTAAAGGGAGGGGAAACAGGGATGTAAAATAACATGATACAGCATCTGAGTTGCATATTCAGAGAACAGCTAGGAGTTACTATTAAACTGAAGATTGGCTTAAAACAAACCTTGGTTTGGAGTCAACTGGATAACTTAAATACATCCCCTTTACATCTTCAGCTGTGTCTCATATACTAAAATTTACTAAACTTGGTGCAAGATTTAGTTTCTGAACATCTTAGACCAGAAGTGTTTCATATCAAATTTTTGTTTTGAGTCATTTGAAGAGCTATGAAATTCACATTAGATCTAGAACTCTAATCTGAATTTTCTTGCTCTGGTACGTGTTCAGATAATCAGATTTCAGTAGGGGAAGATGGTACTTACTTCATCTGTTGCAGACAGATCTGGCATGGAAGACCCTCATAATCAGCAGGTACTATAAAGAGATCTGCAGTGGCATTCTTTTGAGTATTAAAAATAAGGGATCCAATTAGCAATGTACTGTGATATCAGCATTATGTTAAGTGCATTTGTTTCCATCATCATCAAAGCTTGCCTAAATCTCACACAGAAACGGTGGAAACCGTGTAACAAACCATATAACAACATCAGTCACAGTTGCACAAAATGTAGTGTGGGCAAACATGTGAAGCCTGCAAACACTGACAGATAACTCTGACAATGTTTTGTTTTAGAAATATAAGCACGTGCAGCACACTCTGAAGAGATCATTTCAGTAGAGCATCATGAATTTGCCTGAGAAGTACGTGCTAAGAGGAATTTATTCCTGACTGAATAGTCAGAAGCAAAGTTTGTATTGCCATGTTCCTGTGAAACGGAGTACAGAGGAAGGACTCTGCCTGCTTGAAACAGATTTGGATGCGTTTGTGCACATGACTTCCATCTAGGCTTCTAAAGACCTTTTTTAGGAGTAGATAGCATGAATCCTTCACCCATGGATGCAGATGCGAGTGTGTGTCTGTGTGTCCTTATTCTATAAAAATAGTAACTTCCTCCAGGGAGATCAGCTACAACAGATAACCCGCACCTGGTCTTGCACTCACAATTAGCCAAGGCATGTAGATTTCTGATATAGTTATTCTGCCAGTGAATGGTCTACGTAGACATAAACAGCCCTATTTTGAGTCCGCATGACATGGTGGTAGTACTCTTACTGGTTGATTTGGGGTTCATTTCCACTGCAGTCGTGCAGAACGTAGAAAAGAATGAAGAAAACAAAGCGTTTTGAACTTTCTAGACAGTTTTTTAAAAGCCCGTTTTCTGTGCTCTTTTCTGATTTTGGGGGACTGAGGAAAGAGGGAGGAAGAAAGATTGTCTCAGCCTGCTCTAGTCCTTAACCTTTCATGTCTTAGAGTTTAAATAAAATATGTTATACCCTCAACTCCTAATGCTGTACTGCAGCTTCTATACACATAGGTGTAACAGAGCGGGGACAGGAATTTGTCTGCTTAGCATTTCAGAGTACTATAAGCAAGAGATTCCATATGGAGATGAGTTTCTCATAGTTTCTGGGTACAAAAATGAAATAAATGTTGTTCCCGTGTTGTTCCAACTGCTTGATTAGAAATGAGTCAGCGAGTGGTCTCTGTGTTCTTCTCCATCTGGGCATGTATGCTCCATGTGAAGCTCAGATATGAAATGTTAAAATTCTGTTAAAGTGTTTAGCTCCTCAGCTAAAAAGACAAGGCTGTTTGTAGGAAAACTGTAGGGAATAGTTTTACAGTCGTAGGCCCTCATGCTGAAAATACTCATGCGGGCAAGTACCTCATGCATGTAATGAACTTGCTCAATCTATTTATAGCTTTACTCAGTGTATGTTTGTACCCAGATGGTGCTCCTTAAATTTCACTGGGCTGTGTGTATGAGCAGCAGTGCACGCTGCAGATCACAATGCAGGACAAGAATCCAGATAGCAAAAAATATACTTAATTAAGTCGATGTTCACAATTAGTTAATGCAATGCTTATGAGGTTTTTTTTTACTGGTGTCTCTCTGCAAGAAGGATCTGTAACTGATAGAACTTGCAAAATTGCATGTAATTACTTTTTTTTTTATCATTTTCTTTACAAGGATAAATTAATAACGTTCAGTTTTAAGACTGGAGAAACTGACAAAAAAGATGGAGTAGCCAAATCTTGCAGTGTGCCAGGAGCAGATTCCAACCTCCCAGACTCGCCTTATCTCGGTAGTAATAGATCGTTCTCATCCCCACAGCACCTTGCTTCTCCAAGCTTGTTCTTTGTCAGTCTTGGTTCTCTGTGTTTACACTTTTCATAGGCTTGAACTCCCACCAAGGTTGGTTTGTATTTCTTTTACAAGCAAGGCTCTCTGAAATTTTCTTTCATGCTTAACTAAAGTCCATTTGTATTCACTTCTCCTGTAAGCTAGTCTTGTAAATTCCATTTTAAAAAAATAGGATTTTGCTGTATATTCTGAAATTCTATTTCAATCTACTAATTCATAGTTTTATAAATTTCAAAAAAAAACCCGTATCTGCAAAGGGGGAACATAATCTAGGCAATGAATGCTGACATTAAACTATAGTTGGAGCAGATGCATTTCCCTGTGCCCGTCCCCTCCTATTGAAATAGTAGATTTCATGTTAAATACAGAATTTGAATAATACCACTTTTTGGACACCTCCAGCTGCTGAATGGTATTTCGTCAGCTGATATCCCGATACTTGTGAAGGGTATCTGGTCCACATGAACACACCTAGGATGGCTGATTTTAACACTTGCAGGGACAGATATTATGACTGTGTGTAAGGATGTCTGCAGCTGTCTTTGGGAGGGTTACAAGGGAAAGCTCGCTATGAGTCCAGGCTAAAAGTCTGGGGTGTTTTGGGTTTTTTTGTTTTGTTTTCGTGTACAGCAAGGGTCAGGAGGCTGGCTTCCCTGATGCAGTTTGTTACTTTTAAAAGCATTTGAAAATACAATTGTAGTGATTTATTTGGGTGCGATGATTGCAAAGTATTTTTGATTACTTTTAACGGGATAAATTACTAGATTCGGATTACATTGAAGGGTCTGTAGGATAATTAGTGTTACAAATCTGTTTCCTGATCAGAACTACTCAGCACATTGATTTGGCACATTGAGTTCAAGGTGGTGAGATTAATGTATTTCTGTAACATGAGTGAAACCCATCTCAGGTTTTAATACAGCCTCTTGTGCACTGCATATAACTTGACTCTGTAAGTAGCCAGATGTTCTGAGGTGCTGATTGCCAGTTTTAAGCTGGTGGTAATTTACTGCTTCTAACTTAGGAGACATTAAAAGTTACAGGGGAGCAGTGAAGAAGGAGATGCTGCCTCTTTAGTCATAGCTGTCACAGCAGTGTCTCTGTCTCTCATGTAATTTCTGAACATTTGGCATAAACCCTTTGTTTTTTAGAAAACATTCTTGTCACTGTTCTGAGAGGACAGAATTGAAATAGAAAACATCCTTTGAAAGAAAATCTGCAACATTATTTTAATGATATTTTAATTTTTTTCAAGGCATTCATACATATGTATGGTTTTTAATACTGTTGGAAGTTTTGCATTAGTCTACTCTGTCTTGCTTTTCTACCCCTGGCACAGTGTCTGCTTTCTTATGTTCACGATGACCCCAGGTAGGCAATAATCCGCAGATTGTCTGTGGAAGGCCTAGGACAACACAAGAGTTAATGACTCGGTGTATTTGCTTCAGAAGTAAAGCTGTCTTAGCAGCCTCTCCCCGTTCTCCCTTGCTCCCTGCCTTCTTTGTCTTTCTCCAAGCTACTTGTTTCCTACTCCGATATTGCCGTTTTCTGCCCTTTTAGCTGTTACAAAATGAGCTAGGCTTTAGAAATATTATTAAAAATATATTTTAAAAACTTTTTTGTTTTTTAGGTCATATCAGACCTAATTTACCCTGCACTCCCTTAGTACTGTGTTGGTCCAGCTGAAAGATAGGTGAGTGGTGATGCTGCAGCAGGAACAAGCAGCTGTGGCCGAGAAGGGCCAGTAACTATGTAAAATGGCTTTGTTCCCAAAGAAAGTGCATGGTGGAACTGCATATGGATTACATCTTGAGCTGAGCATCAAGTGCAGCTGTGTTTATTATGCTGTCTGCAAAATAGAGCAGTAGTGTGCAGGCAAAGCTCAAAAGCCCCTAAGCGGCTTCCTAATCTGAGGTCAGTTGAGCAAGGATTCCCCTGTTTTTGGATTCAGCTTCCAGCTTAGAGGAAGGCCCTGTGCATGAATCTGCTCTATATTCAAATGTCATTAGGAGTGGTTTGGGCTACAGAAAAACAGCTGATAGCCTTGGGAGAGGACCAAGCACTGGAATTAGTGTAAATAACTTATATGTTGTAGGTGAGTGTCCATATAATGTGTGTGCCCCGGCTTCCTAGCCTCAGACATCTGAAATAGTCCTTCCCTGCCGTACATCCTTAGGCTGTTCATGTTGTTTTTTTCTGACAGCACTTCTGTCACCCCAGCTGCAGCTTCCCAGTCCCCAGATCTTGGCATGCCCTGCGGTTTGGCTGGCTGGATGATAGTCCCTGTTCCGGCAGAGCCATCTCTTCCTGTAGGACTTCTGATTACCTCCTGTCCCGTTAGCAGTTCATCCTCACTTTCAGTCTCTTTCCTGCCTGTGGTTTCAAGTCATGTCACATGCCACACTGTTACTGGGCATGCGTTTGCTCTTTCTTAGCCCTGTGGTTGCCTGATCATGTTTAATCAGTGCTTTTCCTAAGAGTAGTTTCTGATCTTGGACAGTTTCAGTACCTGCAGCTTGTTGAAACAGCTGTAATATTCTGACATGTAGAACAAAATGTAGAATATCTGTCTTTCTATCCAAAATATTTTATGGAGCTGGGGGAGATTTTCAAAGAAAGGTAGATCAGGTCAGGGAAGAGCAGCTACTTGTGCTGGAAAAATCTGTGAATGCATCTCGGTTAAATCTGCCTGTGGCTTCTTGGTGGTGATGGGGATGTTAATAATTTCCAATACCATGTACAAATGCATGCTCATTCTTCACATGAAGTGGTTGCATGGCTGTTCATCTCCTATCCATACCCCGGGTAGATATGGAGGAGCTATAAGTAGACTGTATAGTAAATGCAACTCTTCCCAAGTAAGCTTTTCTGGTCAAGGCTAGATGCATCTTTCTCTCTATGCATCTTCCTTCTGTCCTTTATGACTTCAATGAAAAAATCAGAAGCAGTTTTCTTCAACATTTCTTTCATGTATGTAACAACTTACTTCCTTGTTGTAGCTTCAGGGAACCAGGTTTTTCTGCTCCACCAGCCTCTATAGATGATCAGATGCTCTTTAGACCTACCAGAATTTAATTTACATAGTAGAAACTGAACATTGCAAGTCATATCAGGATTGGAAAAGCTGCCAGAAACTCAAAGTCCAGGTCAGTCCTGACCTGGAGTTGATGGCTCGCTCTTCTGCGTAGACCTGAACTGCTACAGGTATAGTTCAGCCTGTCTTTAAAAGCCAGGTAGACCTTATTTTATGGAGGTATATCTGATCGGTCATAAGTATCTAACTGCATGTCTCTTGCTAATGACAATGAATTACCTGATTCAGTTTCTGTCTGTCTCACACTGTCTAGACAGTGGGTAGCATCTTCCCCTTATTATTCTTGACATCTCAATTTGTGAGTTTTCTTGTAAGTTTACAGAACTTAATTACAAACAAAAGAAAATCTAGTTCTAAAGCAGTTACCCAACTTTGAGTAAGACTTGGTGAATAAAACTATTCTTGCTTAAGATTCTGGACATTTTAAAATGCATTTTAAATTATTAAAATCCTTTTACAGACTCTATATTTAGACTTGTGCTCTATCCCTGTCACAGATGTGCTATTAATTCATTAACATGATTTTCGCTGTAGTTTTGTTAGCAGGCTTAGCAAAGGTGAAAATTGTTGCAATTGAAAAGGTGAGATAAAAAGTTAGGGTATTCACTGTCCACAGTAAGGGGTAGATAAGCATTTTTCTCAGCAGATGAAAAGGTTTTGATTGTATTTTGCAGATGGGAGATGTAATATGCTAAAAATGCAAGTTAATATGCTTCCACATCTAATTTGAATAGATATCGAGGAAAGCAGAAGATCTGTATAGCATCAGAGTACTTGCCCTCAATATTGCATAAACACGGATTATTATTTTTCGGCTCTTTTGGTCTCCCACAGGCTCCAGGACATACTTTGCATTTTAAATATGTGCTTGCATTGTATTTCTGATGGAGTCCTTGTGTATTAGGAAAATTTACCAAAAGGTCTGTGATAGACAGTGGAGAAAAGCAGCTATCTTCATTAAATACTGCTTTTAAAACATCAAATGTGACAGAGTAGGTACAGATCAAGAGAGAAATAATTTACCTCTTAAATGAGTGAGAATGGTTGAGGGGTTAAGAAGCTGGCACTGTATTCTTATATCAGTGCAGGCTTATTGTCAGGCTTTTTATCACCCACTGGAAAGCAGTGTTAGCAAAAATACCTATTAGAAAATCTTGTGAAGAAGAGCATACTCAGGCTGTAATTATTGTATCTTCATGCAAGAAGAATGAATTATTTGTTTTTGGCTCTAGAAGAAAAATAATTAGTTACCACATTAAAGCCAAGAGGCGAGCATAACTAAATGGCATTGTGTGATCTTATTCCCCTTCTGCTTCCCGTGTTAGTTTTCTTAGTGCTGTAGGTACCAGAGGCGTTGCGTACACTGCTAGCAGCACTGGTAGCTACTTGCAGGAGAGTAGTTTATGGCTCAAGGCAGTTGTTTATTTTTTTAAATATAATCGTTAGTACAGTTGACAGTCCAATACATAGCTCAGCTCAGTAAGGCTACCTATGGCATAGCAAACTTTGAGCACTGGAATTGTCCTGTCTGAAGCCAGAGAGACAACTTGTTTCTAAGGTTGGGCATACGGTCAAGTACCCTGTTCTGTCAGCACCCATGACAAGGAGCCTTCTGAAGGAGACTAATAACAAGTTTCCAGGTTTCCTTATTGTGTAGCACATTGTCTCAAAATTAATGTGCTGCACCATCGTGTCACACAGTTTCATTGACTCATCAGAGGCTTGTTGCCAACACTGCTTCATCTGCTACTGCCAGGAGAACAGTCTCGTGAAAAGGCAGGCGTGCGTGTTATGGAGCTATTCAGAGCTGCAAACAGGATGAGTGCTGAGAAAGAGGAAATAGAAATGACAAAAAGCTACAAATGTTTGGAAAGCCAGAAGACTAATGCAGGAGCTGCCAAAGAAAGAACAGATAACAGCAAAAATAAGTGTTAGAGAAATACAGGAGTGTGGGATGTGGTAGAAATTCTTATGGAGGAAAAAGGTTTGAAATATTTGTCAAGATAGCAATCATCACCAGACCATGAGTGGATTATGGCGTTTCCTAAGATCTTTTTTGTTTCACCACAGTTTGGTGATTTGGTTATATTTTACTTCCAGTTTGTACTTATTTTCCCAGCCGAATGTATGTGAGCTAGCAAAAATATCATAGGTTTATAGCCTTATATAGGGTTATCTTATTGTAATATTTGATAATACTCAGTAGAAAAGGAAAGATGAGTATAGAAAGCTGGTCTAGAGTATTTGAAATGTAATTTTCTACAAGTCTTTGAAAAGAAGTACCAGTTCTTCCCTAGATCTGTGGAATTAAGTCCTGCTCTGCACCTGCAGGTGTAATACTAATATAACGAATATGCAATGACAAACCGGGACCGAGCTTTATCCCACAAGCGAGTTTAAGGTGTGCTCACCTAGAAACAGGAGGTGTGTTTATAACCCCAGAGGCCCAGCAGCGTTATCCTGGACTGGTGATAACAGCAGTGAGTGCTCCAGAGCATCAGCAGTGCCTGCAGGTAGCGCCTGCATCAGCAGCAGGACTCTGCTCCCGGCCTCTCCTGCTCTGCTTACTAACGCACACTAATGCCCACTCCCTGGATCTTCAGTGTCACTGCTGTTTGCTCTGGCTGGAGCAAAGCGTGACAAGTAGGCAGCTTCATGTTGTTATATGGACATACTTCTAGGCAAACTTTGTGGCTTGCCCAGCTGGGAGGTGGTGAGAGGAGGCCATCGCAGCAGCCCTTAAGGAGTGTCAGAGAGCACAGGTATCTGTTAGCCATCCTGCTCTATTCCTGTATCTTCACAGTGTTGCTTCATGCTATGCAAAGGTCCCTCAGGTTCTGACTTAAACCCAGGCAAGGCAAAGCACAAGTAATGCAACTGTCTGCATTGGGGATCCTGTCCCTAGTATTTTTCCTTCTGTCCTGTCTGTACTTTTCATGGCTGTTAGCCCTCTCTAGCGCCCACGGAAGCCTTCATTTAGGTCCCCTTATACTGAAACCTGAGGAAGGCATGCGTTGTCCTCAGTGGAGAAGAAAGTGCTGCAAGTGGTATTTCCATAATGCTAAAGCAGAATCCTAAACAGCAGCCTCTTCAGGTTATTTCCTATCTCCTCTATGAAAAATATCAGTGTGGGCCAATCACAAACGCCTCGTTTCCTGCAGTGCTTGTAAGTATAACATTGTACGTTTGTTAATAAGAAGAAAATAAGTTTGAATTTCTCTGTGAAATATGAAAAGAAGGTAATCACACAATACTTCAGAGATGGAGGGCTCTGGGATGTTTTTCTAATGCTACAGCTGTCAGCCTCTCTGTACATGCAAATGGCATACTGTCAGAATTTAATAGGGTGAAATAGGTTTTCATTTTAGATGAACAAGAACTCCAATTATAACCTCTTACAATTCCAGTTACTGTACTCAGGGTGAATGTGTTTAACAGCAATTCAGTATACAGCACAAAAAAAGTCCTTTGCACGTTGGCTGGAATTACACTGCTAGTTACAACGTCATGCTATCCATACAATAGAGTAGATAAGCAACTTCTATTAATCCCCTTGTATTTTTTTTTTAATGTGTCTTTTAAGCTTCAAGTTGTCACTCTTATTCTTAGTCCAGAAGTCAGTTTTTCTTGATAATTGGTGAAAGTCCCACTTGGCTAATTTAGAGCTCTCCTGCCTTTAAAAATGGAGGTTTATAATTAGCTAAAGAAAAAATAGTTTTGTTTCGTGTTTCAGCATTCCTGAAGTATGTGAGATTACAGCACTTAATATCGTGAAAGAATTGTGATGGCCATAACTTTAAGCATAAAATTTCAGTTGGCGTTTGTATTGCATTTCTGAAGGCAATTGCTTTGCTGAAAAAATCATGTAATTGGTATCGAAGTCAGAAAACTGTTACCTAAATTGTATATGTGACCTTGAAAAACCTGTGTTTCAAATAGGTCCTCAAAAGAGAATGTTCATGCATTGAAGTTAAAAAAAAGTCTGCCCAGGTGTTATGTATCTCTTTGCATATTGACATAAAAATCACAACTCAAATATTTTAAAGAATTAATTTTCTAAAAAGAAAGCATTTCCATTTTAATTTCATTTTGTGATAGCTTGGAATCACAAATAAAGTTAATTATAAATTTATAGTTACAGCCTGATGCAACTTCCCATACTGCTTGTGTAAAAACAACATAAAGCCCCATGTGAAGGCTGAGGACAACTGAAGGTATACCAAGACAACAGCTGGAACAAGGCTTGACTCCTTCGGTTGCTGGTTTACTAAACGTGAGATTAAATTTTACTTGTAGATTAAGAGCATTTGATATGCAAGTTATTGAAAAGATGTAGTTAACATTTCATGTGTCTCATTTCTCTGAAATTCCTTGCAGCATAGAACTGTCTGTAAAAAATAGTCTGTTAGTGCAGTCTGAAATGTTAGTATTAGCATTAGTACATATTTCTGTTGTAACAGCAAAAGAAAGCAATTTGCTTAGAAAACCCATGTACCTGCTATGGGCTTGTCATTTGGATAGCCTTGGTGTGTTTGCGTAGGTCTGTGGTTGGTTTGCAAAGGGACTTGATATTTTATAGATAGATATATCTGTAAAATATTTTATCTATATATATCTATAAAATATCAACACTGTTTACTACATATATATCTATTTAATGGTCTAATATTTTTTAAAAAATATGTTAAATGCAAGACCTATAAAACAATACATAGCTATAATTGAAGTATGCAAGAATATTTTTTATCAGCCATTTCATCAAATTTAGACCTTAAAAAATAATCCATATCTGGGCTCAGTGATAAAAATAACAGTGGGATATATTTTGATCATGAGCTGTTGATCTATTTCTGAATGCCATTTAATCTGGTAATGAAAGACAGTATCTTTTTTTGCCCCCCTCACCCCCCACTTAAGTGGAACAATTTTTTTGGGTGCTAAGCACCTGTGGCTCCAAACCAATCTGTAAGTGCCTTGTCTAGCATAAATTGAGAATTCTGCTTCAATCAGAAATGCTCTTCGACAAGTCCTCTTTATTGCAGAGATGACCGTCTGCCCTTGTCAGCTCTTGACAGTGCTATTTTAGGATAGTTCCACTAGTTAGCTCTGGAATGATCGGAACACATCTTAACAGCAACAAAAAAACCCGATCTGAAACAAGTGCACTTAGCTCTAGCTCCGACATGCTGGTAGATGATTCAAAATCATATTATATTTGCTTCAGAGTAAAAAACTTTGGAGAAAATAATGTGAACGAACAGTGGAAGTGGCATTTAAGGCACGCTCCCAGAGTTTAATTCCAGATTAAGCTTTACTGTCTGAATGCCAGTGCACTCACCTCCTTACCATAAAAAGATCCTGTCCATCTCTTCACTTTAGCTGATTGATGGAATGTAGCGAAGATGCTCACTGATGGAGTGAGATACCAAATGAAGAGCTGCAGATTAGCACAGTCAGAATTTGGAGTGCGTGATGGCCTCTGTCTCCGAGAAATTATCCTTTTAATGGATGGGGGCAGACAGATTGTTCTTTGGTTTAGTTTGTTTATTTAACAGCAATATTAATTTTACTAATAGAGAAATATGTTTGAGAGGAGGGCATAAGGTTTTAACTTGTCCCACAGTAACCGGTGCCTGCCTTGACCACGTTGTGCTCATATCCAGTCTAAAATTATGAGGAAAAATGCAAGTGAAGTTGAGGGCAAAAACTTTCGCAGATTTACCCTCCTCCTTCCAGCCCCAACTGGAGATCTCAAGTTAAGAAATAAACACTCTTGGAGAATTTGAACGAGAAATGTTAAAGTAAGAGCTTGTCAAACACAGAATGGGTCACAGAATAACTGATGCTGTCTTTTAGAACAGCTGAAATACAATGAGTTAGCACAGGTAGCTTCAGGAGAAAAAAAAAAAATCCCCAAACTGGTATGGTATACTCTATGAGATGTGTTTTTTCTAGCTATGGAGTACGTTTTTGTACATGCTGTTCCTCCCCAGCTCCCATTGAAACGGGAGCTGACTTGTAGATCTCTTAACAGAGAGGTGAGTCAGAGAGGGCGTGCTGTTCTGAAAGGATGCTGCAGTGCTCTTCGGTGATCACGTAGAAGGGGTGTGCAGTAAGGTGCATGCAGCACAGCCTCTCACCACGGGTGACAAAATGGCACATTTTGGGGGCTGAACCTAATAATAGGTGCTGGTTTTGCTCAGTGCTGAACTGACTCATCAGGAATACTTTCTTTTGCTTTTTCTTTTGTCCATGGAACAGAAATCTTGTAGTGAGGTGTTTGGGTTAGTTTGGTTTTGCTGTGGCCAGGTTCAAGTTAAAAGTTTGGCAGTTTTCTCTGTATGTTTTTCAGTACTGTCTGAAAGAAAAGATAAATGCGACAAACTTTGCATTTGAAGTGCACGTCCTTTTGCATAGGTGTGAAATCTTCACTTGCTTGCTTTAACCATACTGGGCCATTGTAGGTTTGTTCCATTGCATATTTGATACAAAAAGTTGCAAATAGTTAACAGCTGTGCCCTTCAGCGGTTTAACTTTGGCTGTATGCATGGTCTGTTTTTGAGAGATGCTGAGCACTTGCAGCTCATGTTTCTCCTTCAGTGAAAACAGTGGCTACTCAGGAACTTTGAAAAGCAGGTCACAAATCTACTAGAAAATCGCCACAATCCTCAGAAGCCCATTTCTTGGAATAATTCAGAACTATTAACAAAGTAATGTGCAAATGTTCCAGTGTACAATTAAAGGCATAGTTTTGAGTGTTCCAACACTCAGAATGGTTTTGACCCTGGATTATGCTATAGCACATCCCCAAGCTGCCTTCTCCTAGAAAGTGTCACTTTAACATTAAATGTAAGACCTTGAGCAACAAAAGCATTTTAAACTGGAAGTTTTTCTAGCTAGTCCTTCGCGCCATTTCGATTGAATGGCTCCTTTTTCCCATCCATGGGCATTTTTTCCTTAGCACTACTTATCTGTAATGATGTGGTTGGTCATTCAGGCCTACTAAGGAAGTTATTACAGCAATGGGATAATTTTCATTTGAATTTACTCGGGGCAAATACAAATACCTATACATAGCAAAATTCACTTTCTTCATCTGTTATTGCAGAGGCATCTAAAAGCCAAAGATACAAATGAGAGTAGATGATAGCAGACAAAAGATGTTTTGTTTACTCAAATGAATGAGATTCTCCTCCACACAACATTGAAAGTTTTTTTTTTAAAAAAAGAGTGCAGTTAACAGGAGACCAAAACGGGGATGGGAAGTTGGAAAGTGAACTTGACTAGGTACATGTCATTGTTGGAAGAGTTCCTGTAAATCACCAAGTTATGGGCTTTCTGCATCTTTGGAAGGTCCCTTTTCTTTATTTTTGACATTGACCAAATGGCCTTTAGGGGGTCCAAGGAATGTGCAGTGCTTACTCTTTCTGTGAGAGCTGAGAGTTAAGATGCAACAAGGCTTAATAGTCTGGAGGCCTGGGTACCAAGAACACTTGTAACATCACAACAGTGCTAATGAATTGACCTGCATTCCCTTCAGGGTGGAGCCAGCACAAAGAGCTTCCCAATACCTATTGATCTGGTTTTGGCGAGTTCCCAGTGCAATAGCTTTGTCCCATTTTCAAAGTACTTGCTGTTGCATACTGAGGATTTGAGTAACATGTAAAGTGCCTAAGTGATTGAAAGCCCCAGTGGGATAAAATTAAAACCTTGCAAGACTGAGCTCACTTGTGAGATATCCCACGCTTTGAGATGGTAAGGATGAATCTGGGAAAGATTATCTGAAGGACAGGACACAGATGAGACCAGAACCTGACCAAGAGATGTACAATATATTGGTGGTCAGGAACAAATATCTTTGGTGTATTAAGAATTTGTTTTTATAACACACTAACAGGATTAAAATGGAAAAATAGGCAGATAGAGGTAAAGGATCTAGCCTTCTCCTCTGAAAACATCAAAGACATGCTATCAGGTTTTTACTGGTAGGTAATTTATCTGATGATAGTGATAGATCCTTGATACCCATTCATTATGCACTTTGGTAATTCCTTTGAAAATTTTGGGCAGTGTGGAAGTAGCCTATAATCAGTAGCTCACAGAGCACCAAAAATCAGGGAGATGCAGGCTCAGGAGAGCTGGTATTCCTCATTTGGAGATGTACTCCACATACCCCCCAGTTGCCAGGGGTTAGTGTACAGTTGCCAGTGGTGATGACTGGGAGAAAAATCAGAGCTATATTTTTTACTAATGCTTAAGTGTTAAAAAAAAAGTATTCCGTTATTTGTAGTATTGGGAAATATGCTCCATACGGATCAGTCAGAAGAGCTGAATGCTGCTTAGCTCATGGGAACTGAGTACTTCAGGAGGATGCACTAGGAAAACGAGAGATTTCAGGCTGTAGTTTTAGGAACTACACAGATTTGCAGTCCAAAAATCAATCTGTGTGATGCTGGTAAAGTGTGGTCTCATACTAGACCTCTCTTTTCATGTCAGAGGTCATAGGTTTCTGCAGAGCTTCTGGTACAATCAGGAGTCTCTCCTAGCAGTTCATTGTAAGGTGGAACTGGGACAATAGACTCAAACAGTGGCTGTGGTTTGTGTCTGTCTGCTGTGATTTCAGTGCAGAGAGGAAAACGTTTGCATTTCATTGTCTATTTCAGCAATTGGATAGTATAGTGACTGGAATGTTTCATTAACCACCCTTTAAAAACCTTTTTTTTTTTCAGTCTTCCCTTCTCCTGTTCTGAAAGCAGATAAAATATTTTCAGCCACATTCTTGTGAGGGTGTACTTTGTCAAAGATTTTGCATTTCCCCCAGAAAAGGCATTCTCTTTGGCCAAAGGTTTAATCTGAGTTGATGGAATTAAACGGAGATTATTTAGTAGTGCTTAATGAGCAAAGATTGATTAGTCGGGTATAAAGGCACAGTACTCTTCCTTTCTCTCGAAGCCTATTTCGGATTTAATTCCTCAGTTCAATGTAAAAGATGACTTGATTCGCTTGTAGTGAGCTGTAGCTAAACTACAGAATGAGCCAGGGAGTGTGTGATGGAAGCATCTCTATGCATGTACGAGTGAGAGGGGAAGGAGGGAGGGATTTTTAGCTTGTTTAGAAAATAAAATGCGTCATTAATCTAAATATGACAGTAGCATAAGCTGTGAGAACTGTCTTCCAAACAGCATGCCATGAGCCTGCTTTGTTTGCTGCTCTCTGCCAGCTGTGATCACGTTTTTGCCTAACTGCTGGTTCGTTTCCTGGCGCTTGGACGGACCGATCGCTGCCTCTACCAGAAAAAAGCATTGCAGGGAAAGACTGCCTGAAACATCCACTGAAAGAGTAATCTGCTCAGATGCAGTGTAGTGGGA
>NW_010100026.1:63139-90113 GCF_000699245.1 Pterocles gutturalis | reverse complement strand
TGCCAGTTTGTCAGCATTCCCAGCTAAATCAGAACACCGGGGAGAGACTTCGTGTTCGGTAGTGATGTGGCAAAGCTAGTGGAAGAAAAGGGTTTGATAAGAAAAAATCTGTCTTCAAAAGCTGAGTTTTGTTTCGTTTTTATTCTTTTTGGGAGTGATCTTTAGAATGATCACCTTTCTGTTTTGCTTCCCTTCTTCAATAGCTGGATACGAAGGTAGTTGCCGGACAGAATATGAATACCTAGTAATTCCATGTGTTTGTCACTGCACTGGTTTGCATTTTTACCCCTTCCCTGAATAGGTGTTTTTCCTTTAAACATTCTGCAAGTTCTGTTGTTTTATTTTTTTTAAATACCAAACAGGTCATGGGTGAGAGAATGCAAAAGCTAACAAACATAAAGGAAACAGCAATTATACATAAGAAATGCATGGAGAAATATACATAGATATACAGGAAGCTTTAAAATAAACGGAATATAAATACAGTGGAAGCAGAAGAGGCTGAACTGCTGCCAGGAGGTTACTTACATAATTGATGTGCTTCTCTATGAGACTGCTTTGTCTGTGGTTTGATATATAGCTCCTCTAATGAGGTGGGTCTCGGTCACAGAATTTGGTCTCCTGTTCCATGTGTAAGCTTTAGATATACTTGGACAGCTCTATGAGGAACATGCCTGCAGCCTTTTGGAAATGAAACACAGCTCTTTAGGTAACACTCACCATGTCTTGCTGGTTTCCGGGCCACGCTATTTGCCACTTCCCATTTGGGGGAAGATGGCAGTGGGAGGTGGTACAAACAGAAAATCAGAGCCTTGTGGTGCACACAGCGATTCTCCTCTCCTTTCCAACAGGAGTCGTGTGTGTTTACATGTATTTTCCTGATTGCACCTCCTTTGCAAATTAATCATGCTCTTCATCTCACGCTTAAGCAGAAACTGATCTTATGGGCAGAGTGATGTGCAGATGAAATCCGTGAAGGTCAGGATGAGGTTCATAGGTGTGTGACTGAAAGAATCAGGTTGTTTTGCTGTTCTGCCATGCCAAAGTACTGGTGTTCTGAAAAATAATTGTCTAAGCTGAATAATGCATTACCTGGGACCGATGAGGTGGCTCTGGTTGAAAATTGATTTTATTGTTCTGTTTCATTTGAAGATTATTGGATTTTTTTTCTTGCTCTCTGTTTTCTGCTGTCTGAATTCTCTTCATGTCTTTGTGCTTTCCTTGTAACTTTGTTCCCTCCTTGTGTGCACACACTTCACAGGCATACACACTTCACAGAAGAATGTTGAGAAATTTCCAAATTCCAGAGCTCCATTGTTTTCTTTCAGAGAGGCAGGAAGATGAGAGGATCCTCAGGATTTCTCTTTCCTCCTTTGCCTCTATTTCCATCTTTTTATTTCTTGTCCTAGACAAGAATCCCAGAAAACAGTATTTCTTTGCTCACGGTTACTACAACCTCAGAACGATTGTGGATGAAACTGTCTCTCAGATCCCCATTCGGTGAGCCATGTGTCTCTGCCACGGTCCCAGGACTTAACAGCAGCATACATGTTTTGATAAGGTTTTTTTCTGTAGTTCTTAAGAGAATGATAATTAGTAAGACTCAAACATACTTCTGTGTCCTGGCAGTATGTCTATTGAATCCCTCGATATTTGTGTGCTACTTTATGTTCTTGAGCGACAGTTATGAAGCTTCAAATCTGGAAATGTTGTGCTGTAATAAGTAAGTTTAAAATAATTGAAGTATTTTGCAATTGGTATGCTTTAGGCAGAAGCATGAAGGAAACTAAAGATACAGAGCAGAAGTTCCAGCTGTATATCCCAGAGTTATGCATGACTGTGCAATACACACCTGAAAAAGAGATCCGCATGAGATGGGACAGCATCTGTTCACTGAACCAAAAGGACCTGCTTTTCTGCTCTGGCAGGCTTTGCTTTGCCACGTAAGCATCAAAGCTGGCATTTAAACCTTTGCTGGAGGTATGATTCCTTAGTTTTGAACAGGCAGAGATCTTGAAAAAGCAGGTGACAAACAATTAAAAGGGTATTTTACTGCCGGAAAACATGGGTTGTATGTGTGCAGCCTCAGGTAGACAGCATAGCACTAGGGTCACAAAGTGTTTGCTGTCCAGACCAAAAGTACCTGAGTTTGGGATTCAGTCACTTAAACAGAGATTTCTAGTACCCTTGTAGGCACTGTAGCAGACTCTGCTGCCCACTGGGCACCCAGAGGTCCTGCCCGCCCGGTGCAGGTTTGTTGCACACCCTGAGGAGTGTAACGTGTCTCTGGGCACCTCTCTTCAGGCCATCGCATTTGGTGGCAGAAGGAAGACACTGGAGGGGCTACTGGAAGAAATGCCAGGAGCATGGAGCAGCAGTGAAAGCACAGCCAGAGCACATGATAAGGGGAATGTGAGCGAGGCAGATAAGAAGAATGTAGGTGCTGAGGAACAGATAATTAAAGAAACTTAAAATATAGGAGCCTGATTTTTATACATTGACTTCTTTCTTGACAGAAAATCACGCTAGCTACTTCCCTCCTGCAGTAACAGAAAAGTAGTTCAGGCTGGATTTGTCTTTCCATAGATCTCTTCCTGTGTATAATATGTTGCTGTTCCGTGGGTTAGGTTTGTTGACAAAATTCCTCTCCAAAGGGTCTGCACTTGCCAAACTCCCTTATTTGTCAATGATTATGATTAATAGCCAATGTGTATGATTAATATGAACCAAACTGATGGTTCAAAATTGTTTTGAAATAGATTGGTCTTGGCATAAAGAGATGTTTTCAAGCAAGTACGAAGCCAAAAATAGAGGTAAAGAAAATATATGCAGCAGAGTCATGACTTGGAGAGTCATTAGCAACGATGTCACTAACTAGGCCACACTTAAAAAAAAAAAATCCGAACGCAAAGAAATCTAGCGTATGTATGCTGCAGCAGGATGCAATACATGAATAAGCTATTGATAAGCGAGTGTCAGGTTTATTAATTTAAACAAAAAGTTCACGCATTTAGAAATCTGGCTGTAGACAGAACAACGTGGGAGCAAGTCAGCTCAGTGGCCAGAAGCTGAACGTGAGCGCTGTGCTGGACGGAGCCCAGCCAAGTCAGCACTGCTCAGCGTGGCGGGCAAAACTGCATTTTGTAGCAGCCCAGCCTGGACAAGGACCCACTCAAAGGAAGAGGCAAGCAGGGAGTGGGTGAAGACTGAGAGGCGAGGACCCCGGAGAGAGCGTTTTGCAGGACTGCAGCTGCAGGTGGCTGGTGCTTGTGCAGCGCTTGGCTGCACCTCCACGGTGGCGCCCAGCCCCTTGCTCCGAGCCCTGCCGCAGCACCGGCAGCTGGACTGGCTCTGCCTTCCCTTGACCTAACGCTGTCTCAGGCATCAGCCTGATTTGTCTAAGCCTAGAGCTGGCTCCAAGTTACCCAGTGAATTACTCACTATTCTTCTTAATGAGTTGTCAAGAGCTAGATTACCTCAGCAACATGTGGTCAGTACATTTGAATTATTTTTGACTTTGTAAAGAAAGAAGACCATTGAATATATTGTTTAAGTTGTGTTTCTTCTGGCGGTAAAAATAAATTTCCTTTTTAGCACTGCCATATCCTTTAATATCCTCCTCTACCTCTGGTATTTTTTAGTTACAGCATCAATTACAAAATAATGTCTTGAAGTTTTGCAGCTTTTTATACAATTATAAGATGGTGTTTTCTTTCACCAAGAGAGACCATTGCTCTAGGAACCGATTCCTCCTCCAGCATCTGTAAGTAAGAAAGAAAACAGACCCATTTAGTTCCGTGAGAGGCCCTTGGCTGCTGGCACCCAGGTGCTGCAGGATGTGCCTGGGAGCAGGTGTCTGGGTGTCCGGAGGAGTGTCACATCTAATACTGGCGTGGGCGGTGAGCTGATGTGCCGAGACGGTGAGCGGGCACAGGGCAGCTGGAGAGGAGGTTGCCGAGTGACTGGGAACACAGGTACTCGAAGTCTTTCCAAGTCTGCATGTAGGTCCAACCCTTTGCAGCCTGGGTCTTTGGTAGCTCTTGTCAAACGTATTGGTCATTTTGGCTGAAGACAGTCCAGTATATGCTTGTACAAGGCCCCAGGGTCGTCTTTTTTCTTTTCCTAGCTTTAAATGGCAAAGTATATGAGACACACTTGCATACTTGAAACAGGTGTTACAAAGGCTGGTATTAGCAAGGTATCATGGCTGAAGAATAATTGTGAAGACTTTGGCATGAGGAAGAAAGGTGGATTAACACTTTTGCAATTAATCAAATTAGTTACTTAACACGTTAAAGTGGCATCCAATCAAGATCCACAAGTATGTATGTCACTAAACTTATGCTTATTGTAGATTGCAGAAAAAAAAAAAGATATTTTTGGGAATACTTCTTAGGAATATAAAGCCACAGGAGCATCCTTCAGCCACTGAGTGCTTTGTCATCCATCCCAGAGGCTCAACAGGGTGTGAGGATGTGCAGCTTCTGAGGCAGGGTACCAGACAGGAAAGACTTGCAGAGCTGTGTATCCTCCAGTCTGCTCTGTAGTGATATTTGCAAGTGGGAGGGATGGGCATGTATCAAAGTCAGGAGGGAGAAAGCAAAGCCACCAACTTGCTAAATACTTTCATGAGTTTTCCAACCCTAATCAGGCCTTGCATCGGTCAGGTTTTCCAGTTATGTTTATGAGAAGTTAATCAAGCCCAGTACGTGGAATTTCTGGTTACATTCAGGATTTTCATTACTTTTCCACAGTATGATTCCAGGTCATAAGATTAACTATGCTTGTTACAGAATCCCAACAGAAATTGAAGACACTACTGTGTTGTCAGCGTTGCCTTTCCCCCCTCAGTCATTTCATGTGTTCCTTTGAAGCTTTTCCTTTTTAAACCATCTTTAACATTGAGGAAATGAAACTTTCAAATTAAGAGGAAAATAGTCTTTGTCAACAAATAACGTATTAGAGTTCTGCTGTGTTATGGATGTACATGTTCTTTGAAGGATGAGCTGTTGTTTTTGCTTGGAAAACTCACTCTTTCACACTTTGTAAGTACAAGGAAAAAGCTCTTGTACCTTTTTCCTTTCTTCTTTTTCTCCCCCCAGTGGAATATTAATGATTTATTCAGGCAAAGCTCTCAGAAGAGAAGGCATAAAAAGGAAGAGTACCAGAATTCCCCAAGACTTTAATTTTGCACTGGTTTTCACTAAGAAGAACCCTGAAGGGATACATACATCCAGGTCTGCAAGCAAGCACTATTGAATATAATATATGTGATCATGGAAGATCCATATATGTGCTTTTAAGTGCAGGAGACATTGACTTAGAAAATATGGCTACTAATAATAAGCATTCTATAATAAGCCTTATATATTGAATATAGAAGAGCCAATTATGTGGAAAGAAGTGGTTTTTTTTATTTTGCCAGCTCATGGTTGTTTTTTCTCTTGATTTATTCCCTTATTTGTCTTCATTTGTTCCTTATTCCCTGCTTTGTGGTGCTTGCGTGTAGAAACCTGTGACAGTTAATTGCGGTAATAGAAAGCCAATACATATGCATACTTGAAATCTGTTGTTCTGCTGGAACCAACATTTCCAATACAAGATTGATTTAGAAATAGCCTGGAGAGGTCTTTTAGAATATTTACTTTGAGATTTTATGCTTGGTTGTGTCACATATGATGCTCAAGGTTTTTATTACTTTGTTAAAACATGAAGATTAGAAAGGGGGGGGGGGGGGGAATTTCAAGATTTTTCCCTTCTTGATTTAAAATACAATTTCTGATGTCAGCCTGATTTCTGTTAGTCTGAAGAGCTATTGTGGAAGGAAAGTCGTAACTGAAAGTAAATTGTGAAGTTTCTGTCTCGGTGCAAGTTTTTTCTTCATTTGCATATAAATTAGCCTCAAGGTTCAAATATTATGCTTTAGAGAGTTGTCAGCATTTGTACCGCCTCGCTTTTTTTGTTCTTTTTTTTTTTTTTTTTTTTTTTTGGCTTGCTTCAGAACTTGAAATAAAGGCATGGAGAATTCTTTTTCTCCTAACACAAAAAACTGCAATCCTCTCAACTCTTAAACATTGCGTTTGGCCTTTTCAATTTTATGGCCCCTAACTATTATTCAAGGTGATTGTGAAGAAAGTTTCTACTATCTGAGCGAGTCCTGTTGCTGTTGAATCCTACTGCAACTTACATTGCTTTGCTTTTTTCTTTTTTTTTTTTTTTTGTCTGCTGAAATAGTGCCCCATGGTAGATGTAAAAATATTCGTAGAGGACTTGGATCTAAACAGTGCAGAAAGTTATTTTCCTTCTTAGTGTAATTTTACAATAAATGCTTTTTCTTCTCGTTCATCTCAGGAGTTTTATTGTCTAAATGTTTTCAGAGTACTAGAGTTAGAAGACTCAAGATTCAGGAGAGATCTTCTGCCATTAGAGTATAATGTGATGAACCATTGTAATATTAATTTGTGTATTTAATGTGGTTCATAATATGTCTGTGGTGAGCAGTGATCTTTGTAATTAGAATTATAGTACAGTTCCTATAATTGTTTTCTTTGTCTGGATCCACTCCTTGTTTGTCCTGCACTCTGAAAAGCCTGATCTAAGCTGGTATTAAAAGGCCAAGTTCTGCTGCATCTTAGTTTGAAGGCTAAATAATTTAGGAAAGATGGACTAATGTTCTTTTAATCTAGAAAGTGAAAAACATTTTGTTTCAGATTTTTTTAACAAAAAAAAGGGTACGTCAAATGTGGATTGATTTGGATGGGAAAATTCATGGAAATGGGAGAATATTTCATAGACATTTTCACAGAAAGTTTCGTTTTTCATTTTCCAGCAATGTTTTATTAGGATTTTTAATAAAATGAAAATACAGATTTTTTTTTTTTTTCAATCTGTATTGGCATGGATTATTCATTCTACAGGGAACAATTTTTTAGTTGTCTGATCTGTCATCACATCCGTGAATCCCCATACCAGTTGTTTCTGCTCCTAGATTTTGGCCTTGGAAGAGTGAAGAATACTGCTCTGAGCAAAAAACCTGTTAATGATGGTGATACAAGTTCTAACCAATTTCCTGAGGTGGGCTGTAATGAAGTTACTCATGTCTAAATGCAGTGTTAGAGTAGACATCAAAGAGAAGTAAATATACTAATACTTGAAACCTGTGTAAGAGGGAAAAAATGCTGCTTTTACTTAGATATATCTACATTTTCGATTAATATGGAATGTGATTCTAATATAATGTAAGCTAATATATTGTAATTCGCTACGTGTGTACCAGGAGCTGGGTTAGGGGTGGCTTGTTGTCAGTTTGTTGGTACAATAATGCCCACAACAAGACGCTTTTGTTTCTCCTATGCCTTTTTTTTTGGATGCAATAAGCTGTAACCCTGCAAAGCAGCCTTGGTTTATAAATGGACTGCAGCAGGAAGGCCCGCGTGGTGCAGAAATGTTTGGTTTGTGCTTTGTCCCAGCAAAGGAAACTGACCTTTTAAGTCCATCTTACTAATAACAGGATGCTGGAGTGAAAGTAGGCAGAGAAATGGGAAGTATATAGGTTTTATATGTTGTTTATTGGACATTGGGAAGCTGATTTCTGTTGTTTGTGTAGTAAATCTGAGAAAATAAACACGTACAGAACTATCTTCCATTACTCAGTTAACAATAGCGTAGCAGAGAAACACAAAGGTGGGCTAAATTCTTCCTTATTAGTCACACAGTGTTGTATTTTACCACCTGCTTCATGCTCAATAGTTATTCATTCAGTCAGGTTCCTCTCGGAGCGCAGCAGAGTGGCAGGATTAGGCCCAAAATTTGAATGACAACCTTATGCTCTGTTTAGCTGCAACATTATGCTTTAAAGGGAAGCTGATATATATGGTATTTTCATCCTATGTCAAAAGCTCTTTCTTGAAAACTGTTTGTTATGAGAAAGAATAGTTACTGTCCACTTTAATACAGGGTATTGAAATTGAAAACTGCCAAATACTTGTGCAGTTGTGGAGGAGAACAGGTCTATAGACAGCGGCCAAAGTGACATGACATCAAGGTCATCTATCAAATGCAGCTTAGCTTCACCACACCTTTCTATCTCAGAACTTCTGTCAGCCTCCCACTTCCTGAATTTAGCAAAACCTCATTTACTGACATCATACTTACGTGTGGAGCTACTGGGCATAGAAGCAACCACCTCTTTTTTTTTTCTTTTTTTTTCTTTTTTTCCCCTGCCTCATGCATTTACTTACTTGAAGTGCATTATGAAGAGGATCCACAAAAGATGAAAACATCAGACCTTTTGTACAAGGAGTGGTCCAAATCCTTTTTCAGTCCAGCTGTCTCTGCTCTAATTACCTGCTTTGTCCTGCTAAGCTGTTCAGACAGGAGGAGGAAGCTGAAGAATTAGGTTGAGAAGCTGAGCGAGCTGTTTCCAGTTTTCTGTTCTATTGAACCACGGCCCTGAGAGTGAGGGACTTAAACACTTTCCCAGAGACCTCATGGAAGGAGCATGTTTCTTTGCTGTTAGGTCTTACATCTCCCTTTGGCTTTCACCATGTACAAGGAGCCTCAGCGCTAAAAAGATTTTTTTATAGTGTGTTATGGAGGAAAGGTAACTTTAAATAGGGATGAAGAATCACATGTGATAAATCTCTTTAGATTAGAAGAGAGGAGGATGGCAGTTTTTCTAACTGTGGTGGTCCTGATTTAATTGTTGTGGGTGTTTTGGCTGGTTAGTAGTTTTATAAACTGAAAAAAAAAAATGCAATACCTTAACCATATTTGAGGCATCTGAGAAGCTGTGTGATAATGTTTTGAAGAAGAACTATATAAACTATAGAAAACCTGGAAGGTGACATACATGCATATGTAGATGTGGGGGAGTCAAATAGCAAGCTGTGCTTTTTGGCAGTGACAACTTACACATGGATCCTCAAATGCAGAATGCCTGAGATATGATATGTGACATGGCAGATGTGTAGTAGCAGTTCATCCAGAATTTCTTCTATCTTTGACTGAAATTATTATAATAGTAACCAACAAGAGGTTGCACTAGAACCCCTGACAAAATTTTGGGAGTCTACAGATATGTCTAAAATGACATAAGAACATTTTGACTACACAATACATTTGATCATAAGAAAGACTGTTTTGGACTAGCTTTTTTAATCTGTTTGGCGGGTCTGTAGAAATTTGGCACTGTAGGTGGTATCTTTCCTTTCTGCTTAGATCAGGAGTTAATCCTCAGAGGCTGATTGTGTTCAGATCCATGGATTTGGCTCAGAACCAGTTTTGTATGTTGATGATGCAGAAGTGTGGCAACTTTGCAGGTTCTTTGCAGCCAGGAGCAGCTGAACTTTATACTTATGGAGAAATCCGCTAGTTAAACTGCAGTGGAAGAAAAGTTGCACACATGGAACTTGACTCTGTTGCGATTGAAGTCAATGCATTTTCATTCCAAGAAGAATAGGATCTGTTTTGTTTTTCCTTTCAACATTGGAAATTAGTGTCTCACGGATTTTGAACTCTGTGAAGCATTGTTAGAGATTTTTTTTCCATTTAGTATAATATCTGTTTCCACTTTCTGAATGGGTTTGTTTGTCTGTTCAAGATTATTGTTGGCATTGTTTGAAAAAAAAACATATATGGTACATTGGGTTAGCTGGTGGTTAATTTTTAAGGAGCTATTTAGTTGGCCCCACATAATTGCAAGAGTACATTTCTATATCACTAAAGGCATCAGGCAGAAAATAATTTACAGAACTTTACCTGTTCTTGTTATTTCAGAGCTGGTTTTATGGTGGTATAAATTCATGTCTCTCCTACAAAAAATTTTGAAACTGTATTGTTTCACTGAACGTTGTCTGTAATTTTTGTGTGGCAAAGAACCAAAACATCCCTAGGAAGCTGTATGTTTGTTTGGCTTTTTATTAAGAAGCTGTTGGCTAAATAAATTTCCATTGTTGAATGACTACGACAGTCAAATATTTGCAATACAGACATAGGGCAGTTCCTTTTAAAGACTGTGTAAGAAACATCTGGCCAAATGACCAAACATCTTTTGCAATAGGGAATTTCTGGGATTAACGGTCAAGGATTGTGACTAATTGCATGCGCTAATTCCTAATGAGTGCCTAATGTGTACCTGCTCGCCTCTCTGTCTCTCTAGCCCTTCCATAAGTATGTTGCATGGATGGTGTTCTGATGGGCGGTTGTTTTGTACTGTAGCTTGAAGGTCATTTTTCCTGCAGCTCTGTTTTATTTCACACATCTGGGCACACCATGCACACAACAGGATGTCAGTGCTGTTATTCAGCTGTAACCTAGTGGCCCTACATATGCACTCAATCAATTCCTTAGGCTGGACTTAAAAATTCCTTTTGTACTTATTGCTCTGTATTGGACAACGTGGTCAACCGTTTTGTCTGTGTTTGTAAGTTTTTCAGAATTTCAGTGGTTCTATTCTGAGATGCTTTTCATGCCCTCCAGCACGTAACATTGCAGCCTAGACAAAGACGAAAGAGTTTGGACTGAGGATTTAGGGTCTGGATCACGGCTTTTTTAGTTTTAGATGGATTTAAAGCCACTGCAGGGAAGCGAGCTCAGGGAGGAGGTGCTCTACAAATCACAGTCAATGTCTGGCAATAAAATTTGCAGAGAATAGGCTTCAAAGACCCCTTCCAAGCCCAGTCAGTGCAGATCTCATCCCTCTAACCTGCACTGATTGCCGAGGTACCTGTGCTAAGCGGTGCCTTTGCCCTCAAGGTGCTAGGCAGGCTTACAGAGTGAAATTCCCTCACCTGCGCAGTCCCTACGGTCCAGTCAGTCCAGGGCCTTTTCCTTCCTGTTTGGGAGACTTCCAGCAAGCGTGCAGGTTTGTCGCACGAAGGACCTACAGCACATATGCAGTGAGTGTCGCTGTACAGAGAGAGCCAGGTGTCACCCTGTGCTCACAACGCAGGCTCCTGTACGCCTGCACAGCAGTACGGCTCCTGGCTGTAGGGATCTTCCCCAGCTGGAGCCCCAGAATACAGGGCTGTGAAGACACCCCTGTTGAGTCCTCAGGACAGAGATGGGGTGGGACAGGACCTCTCGCTGACAGCTTTCTTCAAAGTAGCAGGAAGGCAGTTCTGAGAAAATGTTTGGTTTTAATGTTATGATGCAGATATCCCAGACAGTTAAAACTGAAACACAACCATCTGGAAAGGTCAGCCTACGGGCAAGTCGCTTGCAGGTAAGCAAACTGATAAATGGGACATTTGGTGAGCTGAAAGTAGTGGCCCTTATCCTCAGTTTATGATTGCAATAAATGAGTTGTTGAACTGAAATTCAATAAGGTGAAACTTTCACTTGGATAATTCTCTGGTGACTGCTTGACTCCATAAAAGCTTCCTCTGTGGTGAAACGTGGTATGGGATAGTCTGGGATATGACTTTCAGGATGAAGTGCTTCACAGTACCTGTGTGCACATCTCTTTTCCCTTTTGCACTTAGGAATGTAGATCTTACTGTACTTTACGCTACTTACAAAAATACTTAGTCATGCAGAATAATGGCTTGTTTCTGAAGCCCAGGCAAAACAAATCAAGATTCTTAGCACGTGTGTAAATGTGATAAATTACAAAAAGCAACCTCAGGTCCCAATTTTGAATAGCCAATGTATTGCTGTGATCTTTTCAGCTTGTTGCTGTCCAGTTGCTCTGGAAAAGCAGCAAGCTGCTGTGCTTCATTGCCTGCTTCTTTCCTAGAAGGTGCTTTATCATTTAAATAACTTCTTTAGGTGGAGAAAAGCAGATCTCTTTAACTCAGCAAAAGCCATTTACATTGACTTGACACCAAGAAATAAAACCAATTGAAAGGAATCACTGCAAGGATACAGAAGAATAGGCTTAACTAGTAAAAAAGCTACTGAAGGCAAAATAAAAGAAAAAAAGTGACATACTACCAATGTTTAACTCTCTACTTCAGAACATAAAAAGCATACGTGCAGTTTTATGCATTTAAAAGTAAAGAAAAGTGTTGTTTGGTGTTGCTTTTTTTCCTTAAAAGTGGGTTTTTGTAATATGTATTTCTTACAGGTCTAGAATAATCTCTTAAATTGGAGAGCAGCATCCATGTGCTACGTGGGCATTTTAAGCAAAGAGCTGTCACCACATGAAATCCTTTTGCCTTTTTTTTGGCTGGAGAAGAAATGCTTCCAAACTGGGTGCAAAGGCAAGAGCAGGACCAGACTGTACAGCTTCATATTTGTGATGCTTTATACCATGTGCTTTTAGCAGAGAGTGGCATGGCTAGTGGGCATCTTCCCCCCCCCTCCCCAAATCAGATTATCTAACAGTTAATCTGTTCTGTTGATGTGCTGAGCGACAGCAGCTCATTCAGGAACAGACTCAGGGCAGGAGGCGGGGAGCATTTCTGAGAGCAAGCTGTTTCAACCAAACATTTTCCTTTTAGTGATTCGTAGGATTAAATTTCAGGCTGTTGCCTATGGAACTTGGCATTAACAGCCAACGCATTAGTCACGTTAGCTGTTCTCCTCAACTCCCCTTCTGGGGAAAATAAAAAAATAGAGCCATAGTTTTATCACTATCAGTTTCCCTTGACCAATTTATAAGGCTGTGATTACCCTTTTGCATCACCTTTTAATATTGACCAAAACCTAGGTGGTTAAATTCACATTTCCCTTACCTTTTTTTTTCTTTGTGTCTGCGTGTATTTCTTTCCAACACATACAGAATGGTTTGAAATGAGCTGGAATTTATCTGTGCTACTGTTAACCTCCGTCCTTTCTAGCCACATAATTATTACTTCTCAGTGTATGTGTATATGTAAACAGGCTACGTAGCAAACCTGTTTCATCCTCACCTGCAGCAAAGGTGGGAATACGTGTCTTGTTTTCTCAACATTTATTGCATTATCTTTTTCTTGTTTCAGTTAAGCCCATTAGTCCGTAGACCTTTATATGGCTCCTGAGTACCAGTTCATGCAGTACTTGGTAGTTTGTATAATGTCTGAATGGTGAAGCCTCTTGCAGTTGTCTGTCTTCCTTTTCCTGACAGGAAGGGGGGCAGGGAAGACCTGAGTCTAATTAGAGTGAATCAATCTGTGCCTCGTATGTGCTGCTCAGAGGCTTTGCTGTCCCTTATCCATATTACTGCCGCAGCTGAGGAGCGCATCACAAGGGCACCCTGGTGCGGACCCCGCGTGCTTTATCTGTATAGATTACTGCAGCGTGTTCGTGTGCGGTGAATCCAGACTCTGCAGCTTCAGCTTTCACAAAGCCTCTTCACAAGGGGAAAACAAATTATGTTAGCTAGCGTGCAGCAACTGTCAGGAGGTAAAAGCTAATGAAATTTAGACAATGTGCAGTTTTCAGAGGTTGCAGCAAGTGCTACAGGGAAGCTAGGTGATAATCAGAGCTTGATAATAGGCACTAAAGCTACAGATACCTTGCCTTTTCCAGAATTGTTTTAGTCTGTGGTGTAGGAATGTATTTTGACATCACATAGACGAGATTTCAGCCAGTACAGACAGGGCTGAACTAATAGAACTTAGGGGACAAGCCAGGGACTAGGCAATCTTGCCAGGATAACAGGAAGCCTCACGGTGGAGTCACAAGGTCATAGTGAGTGTATTTTATTTGTGAATGCTGTGTTTGCTTAGCTGGATAACTTGACCTAACCACTGTAGGGAAGTGGCCTGTCTCTTTATACGCATATGTTATTTGTATCTGGATATTTCTGTCCGTGGACAGGGTATAAATTACATTATATTTCTCACTATGGTGTTTAGAAGATCCTGAAGGCAACAGATTGAGAGATACCAAGTGGCCTTTTGAAAGGGCTTAATGGTGCAAAATGCTGGGAAAAGCTGTGGTTCTGGTTGTGAAAGAGAGGGCACAGTGTCCACGTATGTATGTGGTGGCTTCAGGGATTGCCAGGGCTGTGAGTAATCTGGGAGCTGCTGTGGTCAGGTGTAGGGGAACATCATGCCCAGTATATGGATGAGATATATATATGCAGAAGTATTATTCTCTTCTCGGGTCAGCTCTCTCCAGGTGGTCTCTTGCTCCAGGTCATCTCCCTCTGCGTCACCCCTCTCTCAGGGTTGTCTTGGTCTCTTGGACACTCGGGCTCTTATCTCCATTCTGGGATTGCTCCAGGATCGTTAGCTGTAAATGGGCTGAGCCTTGTTCATCAGGTGAAGAGCAGTATCACCGTGTATCATTCATTTGTATACCTTACTGTTACTATTATCATTATTATTAGTTCCAATATTATTGTAGTTTAGTTATTAAATTGTTCTTATCTTGACCCACAAGTCTCTTCCCTTCACCGCTTTAATTCTCTCCCCTGTCGTCAGGATGGAGAAGGGGGGAGGTGAGCGAGCAGTTGTTGTGTTTTGCTGCCAACCAGGGTGTAACTATGACAGTCACAAATAAACCTTTTCTATTTGTGATCGAAGGTGGTGGTGCTCCATCTCATCTCCATTCCATTTCCAAAGGACGGCAGACAACAGTAGCTGGAGCAGCCCCGGTTCTTCAGTTTTCTATTTGTCCTCTCCAAGCTTGCTTTTTTCCATGTGATTTTTCAGGTCTTCCCTAGGTATGACTCTCAACTCCTGCCCCAACCCTAAGACCTATTGTAAATGTAACCTTTTCACTCTTCTTTGAATATCATAATCAATCAGTCTGTTTCTAAGTCGGCATCTGTCATTCTGAATGCTTCAGCATGGAGAGACAGCTCGTACCGTGCCAGGTGGTCTCCAGCCCTCATTCCCTCTGGTTCAGCAAGCTGCTCTGAAAACCCCACTGAAGCAAAGCACCCGTTTGGCCCTATGCAGTTCAGGTACCAATTTTATTTCATTTTGAAGCCCAGCATCAGTGTACCTTGGCCCAAGATATGGGACTACAAAAGTCATCTTTCTTTACAGTTACGGATTTGTGCCTCTTTGGGGTTGGTTTCTGCGGTTCCTTCTATTTAGACTTGTATAACTCCGATAAAACCAGTAAGATTTTGCCATCAGAGCATTTAGCTAATATTGTGTAACAAACAGAGACGTTTTGAAGATTAACTCTCTGTATGTCATATGTAAATATTGATTATTTGCCTATGCAACAAGTTTTTTAAAGTGATAACTTTTGACAGCTACAGTTCAATTTTACCAACTGTCTCTTTCTAAGAATGAAGACAATACAGGATAGCAAGAGCAGAAATGATACTTCTGAAGGTAAACAAGTTGGTTTTCGGGAGTTAATGAATGAAGCAACTACTGAAAGATATAAAAAGCATTGTATTAGTGACTAGAAATGTGAAGAGTCATGTATAATTCGAAACCAGATCCCCCAGGAAGACTTCACATAATGTACGTGAACTGTTGAGCAGTTTAATAGAAAGGGAAACTGAAAAGGGCAGCATTTGCTGTGATCCAGGCATCTTGTTAATGCATACAGGTATCTGCAGCCAAGCGAAGAACATTGTTTTTAACGCTGAAGGGTATGCGAGAGAGAAACAAGACAGGGAATTGATAATATCTCAGTGTTTATGCACATCAGGGTAATACAGCAGTCCTCTGTTCCTAAAACACAAGAAAACATTATCAAACCTCTGAAACCTTTTGGGATTCACTTTCACAGTCAGTTGTAGTGGTACAAGGATTTCTAAACTGAATGTCTGAACCTGCTACGCTCGAGCTGAGTGTTGTGTTAGTTACTACAGAAGCCGTTACTGATATACAGCCTGGCAGCATTTGGCTTATTTTCAGCCAGCATTGTAGTAGTGATAGGAGAATTTCAGTTCCTTCTGTGGCAACTTCTTCCCGGGATCCTGACTAAATGGAGAGCTCTAAGAGTTTCACATGGTAATCAAAGTTCCAGTGAACCAAACTTTTCTCCAAGTTAGAGTCAGCGATCCGTGGAAGTCACTCTGCATCATTTGACCCAGCTGTTACTTTTTTCACAGCTAAATCTGAGATGGGAATAACCATCCCAGCAAAAGCCACTGATGTAGATCATCAGTATGACAGCTGAACTGCTTCCTTTTTTTGGAGGGTCCTACTGCCCTTCAGCAATTTTGTTAGCACTCTTAGTCAAGCTCTAGGTAGCAGCTATCACCAGCGTGCATAGGCTGCAGCTTCCAGTGGGACACCAGACTGCCTGTGCCTTGGGATGACCACTCTGCCCAGTTTCTCTGGGGCTGGGTGAAAGTCAGCTTTTGTTTGTCTTTTTTGTGCTCTGCTTTATGCTGTCTCATCTGCCTGATATAGGACAACTGATTTAAAAGCTGCCCACAGCATCTCCTACTAGAAAGAAATCTGAAGAAATCAGAGAAGAATACCTTACGTTTTTGCAGGCATTTTCTTGTGTCTTTCTGGATGGCTGTGTACCTCTGCACGTATGGGGAATAAATAGATTTCAAGCCTCGAAGTCAGTGCGGCTCACTGTGGGAATTGCCTGGTGACCTGCCTTTTGGATCCATGGCAAAGCCTGGCTTTGTAACAACCCACGCTTCTGCTATGACCTCTGATTACAGATACTAAAAAGTATTCCATTCTTGGTCTTTCTCTCACTCCTTGCGGGCACGTAGGTGTTGACAGTGTGGTCATTATTTCCTGAGGGCTTTCTGTATCCACTTTTCAAATAAGTCTATACTGAGATTGAACAGCTTTGTAGTTTGGGGCAGTCAAGTTCCTTGGTCTCCCACGGATTTTGTCTGATGACAGTAGGTGGATTGCTTTGGAGGGCATTAATCTTTTTTTTTTCCCCCTTTTTTTTTTTTAAACAAAGTTATCTGAAAGTGAGGCCACTAATCTGAATGAGTCAGGTGGGCTGCATTTATCGTTGAAGAGGAGAGCAAGGCATCTGCAGACGGTGAATATGTCATCTTTTTTGACACAGGAAGAGCCTTGAGGTAGCTAACTTGTTAACGAGTTGAGGTGACATTGATTCCATGTTATCACTTTAAATCAGACCACTCACTGATTTCCATGGGAGCACACCTGAGTACCCTTTTATTTCCATTTCTGGGCACTGACTCATCCAACCTGAGGCATCCCACGTTTAGAGTCTTAGGTTTAACTTTGCTTTTTGTATCTTTCCTCTGACATTCAGAGTGCCATATTCAGGTTTTGAGATGAAACTCACAAACAAGCAACTTACAAAGGTGTCTCAAGCAGAATGCATTGTTTCTATGGTTCTTTTCCTACCCTTTTTTTTTTCTTTTGGCAAGTACATTTCCACTGAATATTTTTAGGAACTACCATGATGCCTATAAGTGCTACAAACTAGTAACTGAGAGAATAATGTAAAAATAGTGTTGGAAGGGACCTCAAAAAGTCATTTGGGCTATATCTCTCCACACTTTAAGGCAGAAGCAACTGTTCTTACAGGGGACAAAGGTTTGGGTTTTATCTTTATTAACCTGAGTGCTCTTGCTCACTGGTGCCCTTTCTGTACTGACTTACACATTTTTCACAGGGCATCAGGATGTTAAAAAAGGCCCATCTTTTATTAAGCTAGGTTTTGGTTGTAGATGGGATGAATACTGTCTGAAATGGCTGTGCCATATGTGTGGGACTCCATCTTATATTCTTAGTAACCTGGCAGTGCTTCATAGAGCAAAGCAGTAGTCCATCTGCAGGGAGGAAAGAAGGTCTAAAAGAGTTCACTAACAAACCTGAAGTCTTTGTTGATATCTTTGTGGTTATAGTCTTTGTTTGTATCTCAGTGCTGTGTTGAAAGAACATTTAAAAATTACCATCAAAAGTCTGGATAAGAGAAGACTTTAATTCAGTCTTGGGTCATTTTTATGCTTTCTCTTTTGACTTTCGGAAGTGGCTGTCCAGGTTTAAGTGTCTGGAGTATATTTTTGGCGTAGAAGACTTGTATGTGTTGACTTTTAATGTACCGATTGCCAAGACTGCCAGGCTCGCCTTCTGGGGAAATGTTATATAACTGTATCTTCACAAGTGTGTCACTTTTTGACTAAATTCCTTTAAAATCTTTAGTATTTACCTCTTTTGTTTCTGAAGTTCCTTCATTTCATGTCATAAATATTACTGAACTTGCTGAATCGCTGACCATGAATTGCTTCAAGACGCTGTGAACAGAAACAAAAAGAGAAGTGAGAGAGGATTTGTTCAAACTCAACTTCAATGTGAGCAAGTGGCACTTTGAGGACTGCCCTAAATACTAAGAACCCCAAAACATTTACAAGAATTACGGAACTGATATGCTGCTTTAAAGCCTTCCTGAACCTAAGCAGAATCAGAAAAATTAGCAGGGAAGACTTCACGGTTAACAGTGCTGCTCTCTTGGGACGTGGAGATTTAAACACCCAAGTGCACAGAGAGCAGCATTATTATTGTTAAATGTGTATATAATACAGTAACTTTGCATTTTAAAAAAATCCATATCCTTGCATTCTCTGAATTATCATCCTTTAGGAATGTGGGCTCTCAGGAAATTGGTTTTGCTTTCCATGAGCTTTGGCACCTGATGCTTTTGCTTTCCATGAGCTTTGGCACCTGATGCTTTTGATATGAAGTGACCCCTTGCCCCTTGGTTTCTGCTGCCTTGCCGTGTGTCGCTGCTTGCACCAGTGTCCCAGATCGGTTGTGCCTCCTTGGCAGTCGCTCTGTGCGTTGTGTCATAAAGCCCCAGAACCACATCTTTGAGCTTTTTTACATTAACTGTTGGAATAATGCCAAGGTTTTTGCAGAGGATTATTGCAGAATTTGTTTTACATTTCCAAATGAGTATGGAAGAAATATCTGTATTCTTTGAGAATCTTGTATCTCATCAAGTACTACACAGGGACCAGGTCTTCCCTCCATGTGCTAGTGACTCTTCTCATGAAAATAGGCTAATCCCCGGGTAGTAGATAGGAGTGACACAATAATTGCCCAGTTAGTCCAGAGTACCTCTCCGTGGGGCAGGAAATACTGGTTTATTTCTTGATTTCGTTTCCAGCCTTTGATTAGTAAATATCTTGGAAGCCTTTGAGTAAGGGTAATTCCAGGAGAAATGTACAAAAAGCATTTGCAAATAAAAATGCCTGAAATAAAATTACTGGCTGATATTTTAACTGAAGGAGATTACTCTTAGCTGCCCTGGTGTTATAAATAGCGATTTTAAGAAACACAGGATTTTCTTTGCCCAGTGTAGAATATACCAACAGAAATATGCAGTTGTGTGTATATCCTGCATATCCTAGTGTGGTAGGAGATAGCTCAACTTGATTTGAATCACGTGTTTTCTTAAGTCTGCATTTCCAGTGAGAGTACTTGAAAGGCTAGGAAACATTGCATGTAAGCATAGAGAAGATTAATTTCTCTGTATCATTCAATTATGAAGCATACAGCTCTATGGGATTTGATAATGGTGACATATAATATATAATACCATAATAATGGTGTCTTTAAAGAAATATAGAGTCGTTATATCTGAAAGGCACATCAGAGCTATAACCCTTTTCTTCTTTCTCATCATGCCCACGTGCTTTCGACAGCAGAAAAAGGATATGCTGAGCAGATGAAGAGGGATTTCTGTGTCTGCAGGGGGGACGTTCTTCAGTAATTATAACTCCTTTTAAGTAGCTCTTTGGAAGTAACATCTCTGAAATTAGATTGTGGGGTTGTTTTAGCCAGGGCATATATCTGGCAGTGATTCATTCAGGAGCTGTTTAAAAAAGGCATTTCATGAAGTCTGCAGTTCTACTTTGCTGACGATGACAACCCATAAAATGCTGTTTTGCTCTTACACCTGCCAGGACGTTTGGGGCCCTGTTCCCTTTCTCCAGAATGTCTGTAACTTCACTATATAATCAATAGGAATTGCTCATATCCTGTGCTAAGAAAATAAGGCCTGTGAGCCAGTCTTTTAAAACCTGTTGTCTAAAGAGCAGTGTATAAATAAAAATATCCAGCTTTTTCAGTGGTAGTAGGTGTTTTTCCTTCTCTTCAGTAGACCTTCTGTAGTTGGCTTTGCACACTAAAGGTCCAGTTCTGCATCATTTTAAACCAGGGAGGGATTTAACTTTCGTTTCATTGTCGGGAGAACTGGCCTTATGGAGAAAAGGTGTGGGACTTCTGAATGGAAAAACATCCTTTCCTCCCTGCTAGTGAGGTGGGAAAATGAGGTCTATAAGACATTTGCTTTTTGTATATTATAAATGTGCTTTTGAGGTGTTTGTATTACTGTCGTAGCAAGGTGTGAATTACAGAGATGTCTAAAAGAAGCTGTGCACCCAAACTGCACGTAGATTTAGTCATCATAAGGTCACAGAGCATAAGTGTTTCTCTCTATTGCATTAGAAAGCATTCCGGCAACTTTCTACATGTGGAATCAGGAGAGATAAACAGCATGCCTTTATAGAAGTATAAATATTTTTCTCCAAGACATTTAGACTTTCACATGCTGTTGAGGGTTGTTTTTCTTTTTTTCTGCTGTGAGAAGGCCTACATGTTCCAAACATTTTCAGGCTTGATGTGTTGCAGTTTTAGCTAAGGGTGGGTGTATCTTGCAGAGCTTGAGGTTTGGTAAACGCTGCCAACTATTTCTGGGTTCACATGGTTCATTCGTCTAGTTGAAGCCTGAAAAAAACACTTCTCCTGTGTTTCACTTGTGGAGTTTTTCCTCTTAGTTGGTTTTTGTTTGTTCTGTTTCTTGTTTTGAATTAGGATTTCTGCTCGGTGCTCCAATTGGAACACCACTTTAGGAAAGATCACGTGCGTTCTGTAAGCTGCAGCCTGTGGTGCCTCTCTGGTCTGGCTGCCAGAGCCAAGGATGACCGGCTGGGTAATAAATATTGAGGAGTTCTTTAGTGAGACTATAGCGTGTGAACAGCAACGTCTGGCAATCTTGAATTTCCCATCAAATAATCTAATTTCAGCACTCGGATTACTTTAAGCCCACATGTGAGTTACAGTTGCCATGGCAGGTATTGGTGGCTGTACTGAATAAACACACGCACATCCACCTCCTTGCTGAATGCTTGCTTGGACTTCTGTCCATGGGGAAGGAAACCCAGTAAAGTTCATATTTTGTCAAACTTTTTTCTCATAATAGCTGAGTGTGTTTGAAATTAGACCAGGTAAGCTTACCATCCCTGAGTTTCAAAGCTTCTGAGAAGCTGGGGTGCACATTTAAGAAATCACAGAGTGATTTTTAAATTTTTCTAATCTGATCTGTTTGCTACAGATAATCAAGTTTCAGATGGTTTCTCCTGCTCTGCCTGAATAGGTCACTCAGCTCAAACGGCATGCTCACCCTCAAAAATACTTTTCCCCATCTAAACACCCTCATGGTTTAAAAATTTGTGATTTTTTTTTAAAATTATTTATTTCTGCTTTGAAAAAACTACCTGAAGAGTCCAGCTATTGATTCTAACTATGCTTTTTTCCAGGTAGACAAATGCCCACTTTCTAACCATTATTTTCTCTAACTCAGAGCATGTGTACGTATATACATACAAACACACATATATAGGTATGTATGTGTATACATATAATTGAGTCCCCTCCTAGTCCTGTTTTCAAGAAACCATGCTCCTGGCATTCTTCAGGTCTCCCTGAGATGCCTTCTCTGCAGCTGTGAGCGGTTGCATTATTCTGTTCCTTTCAGTTGCTCTTTCCTTCTGCTCACTGTTTCCTGTTTATAAATCCCAGGATCATACTTTTTTTTTTTTTGCCACAGGGTTACCCCTGAACTCTACCCCGATATGGCACTTTTTTGTTCGGTTGGCTGTTCTCCACCCCCCCTTTTTTTTCTTCTGTATTTGTTGCCCAGTCTGGCTTCCTGGTTCCTAGAAACACCACCTTGCCTGTAGGTGTTAGAAAATGTGTGTTGTTGCAGGGGGCCAGGTGACATCCCTCCCAGCAGACATTCTGCGTTGAGCCATCAGTGAGTTGGGTTGCTCTCTCCTGTGCTTTACTGGAGCCAGAAGGTGGACTTGCAGACCATAGCGCGGGTGAGTCAGGGAAACCAGAGCTGCATTCCCAGCTCTGCTATTGATTTTGTCTGTGACTTGGACACCTTGCCCCACTCCAAGCTGATAACAGTTACCCGCTACATTACAGCCACGGGGGAGAGAAGATCGTGGTGTTAGAGCTGCAGAGAATAACATCCAGCCTTGTAGTGGGATCAGAAGGAATCATTTCTAGACAGGGTCAAATGCAGAAAAGCAGAGTCCATGGTGCTAGCCAGGTTAGGTCAGCTCCCCAGTACTGCTAAAGACTGGCTTTGAGAGAGCTCAGTGGCTGTGATGGTAAATAGAGAACTTCAGCTGCTCCACGCACTCTTTTGCTATGTGAGTCAGGACTCAGGCTGGTTATTTACTGAGACTGAACAGATGCAGACAAGGTTAAGTCCGCCCTGCCCTACCCTACAGAGCTGACAGTTGAATCAGACAGTCAGAGGACACCAAGATAGCTCAGCCGGGTGAAAAAACTCAACCAAAGCAAAACAAAAAATCTAGGAGACTAAGCAAACTCCCCGCTGCATCAAAGCAGCATCTTTAGGTGGTTTGTTCTCAAGTTTGTCTGAATTGTTCTTAATTATGTCTCTATTCCTCTTACTCTGTTTTTTTTCTCATATAAACCAAGCTGTTACTGAATTTTGTCTTTAGAAAATCCTGACACCATAGTTAAAAATGGCGTTTGTTGCCTGACAGACCTTTTCTGTGATGTACAAAGGGGCCCTCAAGTTTTATTTTGCTCTGAAAGCTCTCGCGTTCTCTGAAGTTGCTATTCTTAAAAATTATTTTAACGTTGTTTGCATTGGTGTAGGTAATTTAACTGTATCAGTTTGAAGAACACTTTTAATTAAGTTTATGTTTGTTCATAATGTAGGAAAGACATAAGATTTATCTTCTGCTTGACTTTTTTTTTTATTAGACATTTTAAGTGTTGTTTCCCCTAAGGGATTGTAGGGACAGCTGGAGAATTGCAAAACTAACAGTATTAGAGACTAATGAAATAAAACTTGATTTCTTGAGAAGGGAGGTGAATTTTATTATCTGAATAATATGGTTCTGCCCTGATTTTTGTCTGATTTATACTAGTTTTACCTTTTTGATTTCCGTATGTGGAATAGGGCCCCTTCAACAATACCACTTGAAAGTGAAGGTCAAAGATTGAGCAGCTCTGCCCCATCCTGAGGGTGGAAGGTTTTCCTGACAAGCTCGCGAGCAAACAAGATCTCTACACCAAAAGCAAGAGAGACTTTATTATTCCTGTTTATGTCTGAGGTAAAATGAAGTAAGACATGTCTCCCTCTGTTTTGAAGTGTTTGCTTGATCTTTGTTTCTTTATTTAATTCAGGAAGTCACTGGCATTTGAGGTTTTTATAGCTCATAAACAGACAGGCTACAAAGGTTCTCCCCTAATTGGTGTGGCATCGATCATCCCTGTGACACTAATGTGAGGTGACAAAGAAGGAGGTTCAGGCTTGTGGCTAAAACTTATACTGAGCATAGTGACCGAAGACTTCTTTTTCTTTCTGGGAAAGTCTTTAAGATGGCAGCAACTGTAAAAAAGTGTTGGCAGACATGCCACTGTTAATCAAACCCATCCATCCCCTATATGGAAAAGTATGTTCAAAGGTATGGAATGGCTTCCATACGAGGAGCAGCTGCGTAAGACGGGGATGATTCAGCTTGGAAAAGAGATGTCTAAGGGTATACATTGTAGGGGTCTACAAAACTCCTATAAAAATCTCACAGCACTGAAGGATGTTCAGCAATTTTGGAGGGTTTGGCAATGTTGGTGATGCTCTGCCTCAGATTTGGTTTACTTGACTTCTTGTCTCATTCTGCCAATGTGTTCCTGGCCTGCGCGAGATTTGGCTTATTTGTCCTTTCATTTTGTTTTTACCGTTCATTTTCACGGTTGTCTTTCTTTTGTTCCATTTTAATTCGTTGTTCTTATCAGTTATTTTTAATCCCATCCCGTGCACAGAGCGATAAAAGCAGTTAGTGTTTTGCACCTCTGGCGAAGTTTTATCTGAGTGAGGAAAGAGGAAATCCCCTGAAGTAATTTTTGCAAAGTTCCAGGATTGCTGTTCAAAACCTGTTTCTTGCCCAGCTAATTCGAGGTCACTTGGACTGGAACATGCCCAGCAGCGTTTGCTTAAAACCACACCAAATGTGCTGTGCTGTTTTCTAGCTCTTTACTCTTTCAGTCATCTCTATTTTTTAAATAGCAAGCTGCCCCAGCCCACGCAGAGCCACCAGAGTTGTAGTGTGTGGCTTTGATCTCTTGGCCTGGGATTTTCAGTGTTGGATTTGCAGGCAAGGGTGTCTGAGGGCTGCTTCTGTGGAGCTTCATCTTCTCTGGAGAAAAAATGTGTGCCCTGTAAGGCTGCTGCGACTGGCAGGTTCAATGGTGCAGGAGGGGATGCGCACAGTCGTGCCTCTCCCAGCAGCAGACTGTCACCACATCCCCTTTCCTCCAGCCCGCAGAACGTGGCAACCAGTCCTGGGGTGAGCATGAAATGGGGGGAGAGAGGGTGACAGGGAAGCCAAGGCAGCCTCCAGCTGTTCCTGTGTAATGATCCAGGCGCTGAGGTTGAAGAGCATCAGCAGGAGCTCTGCTAACTTGTGGGGTGACCTGCTGGGGGAGATGGGGAAGGTGAAATCAAGAGCCAGAGCAGCAGTGGTGGGGGGCTCTGCGGTGCCTGGGGGACCCTACCCAGCCCGTGAGTGCTGCCGTGCCTGCTCAGGCTTGCACTGCGCACTGGTGTAGTCCCAGTCATGGGGACCGGTGACAGAACCGGTGATTAAGAAAACCTCATCTGGTCCCCATCTATTTCCTTTAATGAGCAGTTTTCAGCCAGAGTTGCAGATGAAGCCTCATGGGTTTAAGAGGTATTTTCAGCTATGTTGAAAGTGTTTGAAACTTAATTTTAGAACTCGGGCATTTCAGCTGAAATGAGATTTTTGCATACGTGTCTTTCTCTCCCTCTCTTTTTCCCTTTTTTAATGGCTTAGAAAGTTCTTAATAATACTTTACTCTCCAGGGTCAAATGTTGTTTATTTTGCATATGGCACTAATATTTTTTTTTAACACCTTCTCTGATGTTATGTGTAAATGGGTGGAATTTGTCACCACATCAACAAAATCACTGTGGATTCTGTCTCTAAATTTAGATGAAAAGCTGTAATTAATCTGCATAATAATGGCTACATTTTTCCTGTGTGGTCTCATGCTTATTTCCCAATTTTCCATGTTTTCAGTATTCTTTTGTTCGTGAAGTTTGCAAAACACAAACAACGCATAACTCTATTAGCAGGACTAAATTTCATACAGGTTATTTAATTATGTAAACAGCAGCTCTGGTTACTTCCAGTGTCATTAATTTGTTTCCCTCATTCTGTCTTTGAGTATTCCATGCATTTTTGCGCACCCATAAATTGCATTTCTACTGAACATGTTCGTGTTTGGGATTACAGTTTGGAAGGAGGGATTGCAGGAGCCTGCTGCAGATAGCTATGCTGGAGGTAGCTGTGCTTCTTGCCAGGGTTCACCAGCTCCCACCCCTCCTGGCTGCTGTCCCTTCCCAGTGCAGCATGTTGTGGGAGCAGTCACAAACAGCAAGGGGTACAGCCTTCCTAGACCATCCAAGTATGATCAGGCAAATGTGTTTTTATCCTATATTCTGTGCAAGCATCCTGATTTACCCAAATACGGGTTTACCTGGGCAGGGATCCATAGTTTGAAGCTTATCCATCCTGCCTTTTTGGAGGAGTATCAGTGCTGCTTGCCTATCAGGGATGATGCTGGAATTTAGATGCCCTGCCCTTATCTTTCACGAACCTTTACTGAGTTGTTCAACACACTTGCCTGGTGTCCCCATTTGTTAATGGAAATATATTTATACCTGTTCTAAGAGCACCAGGCACAGTAACTAGCTTGTATTTGCATCGTACTCCGCCCTGACTACTTAACATGCTGTTTAAGACATATTTTCTTTTGGCACAGTTCCACTGAAGACAGCAAAGCAACTTCTGCTTTAGACAGTGGCTATGTTTTGCCACAACTCTGAAAAGGTTGTATTTTGGTAATCAATTATCCCTGTAGCATAATTTGCTGTGAGTTGGAACATATCCTAGCTGTAAAACTTACATGAAGGAGTCTGGCCGGCTGGCCACCTTGTACATGAAAAAAATGTCAGAAAGTATTGCAGTGCAAATTCCAGAACAGAGAACTTACAACAAGTGCCATTGACAGAATATATTGTTTGGAAAACAAGGGAGCTTTCTAGAGAGGTTTTCAGTACAAATGATTAGCAGTTACAATGAAGTGCTCTTCTGGCTATGACAGAGTCTCAGAAATTTCTGCCTTGAGTTGGGGTCTGGGGAAACCTCTCGGAACCACCCATTTTCTGTAATTAAGTGTGAATAAATAACACCATGTTGGTTCATTAGCATTGGTTAGTTCAGCAGATTGATGAGCTGACAGTGTGGGAAGCAAGCCCAGGAAAAATGCAACTATCATGCTGAGTTTGATTTTGTGAGTTTTTGTAGCTTTTTACTTTTTTTCCTTTGCTGCGGTTTCTGCATAAATTAGAGGTAGTCAGTACATTCTGAGCTCTTACAACCTTGGCAAGATCAGCATTGATTATAAAAACATGAACAGAAATTTCTTTGTCCCTAAACAGTAATAAACAGTGGCTGAGATTGCTTTTCACTGGAAAGATCACAGCCAGCAGCATCTTGCCTCTCCTGGTTTTAGCATCAAAAGAAATGAACCAAGAGCAACTCTGTTGGAAGTTATTGTTGCTCACTTCAGGACCAAATAGAAAACTTCTGTATCCGTTGCTTAAATACTGTAGCCACTCATTAAGGTCAGTAGGTCTTTTTTGTTTATAGGTCACTTAATTATTCTACTAGATAAATGTGCTACTGCAGTGAAAAGTGTTCTGTGACAGTAAGGTTGTCTCAGGGGAAAAGAAGAAGGTTGCGTAGAAGAGTTTCCTCCTTTTACAAATG
>NW_010100026.1:52140-63108 GCF_000699245.1 Pterocles gutturalis | reverse complement strand
GTAGGGAAAAGGTGTTGCTACTCTCCCTGTGGTTGCTGCATTTGCCTTATAAGGAAACCTGATTTACAGGGAAATGTTTTGGAAGATGGGCAAGGGACCAAGGCGAGGGCTAACAGTGCCAAGGAGAAGCGGGAAATGAGGGAGAGGATAAGCTGAAGGAAATATCTCTCTGCTTTTGAACACAGAAGGAAAACAAATTGGAAATGTGGGTGTTGGGAGATGAAAGGACCTCCGTCATTGTGAAGCCGTGACTAAAAAAGAAAAAAAGATTATATGGGGAAAACTCATGTTCTGATAACTTCAGTAGCTTGATATCCACAAAAATGGGGCTCCGTGCTGCTATGCTGTCATTGTTTCTGCCCTCCCCCTGCATTTTTTTTTTTTCTGCCTTTCAGGCCAGGCACCCTAGAAGGGAGTTAGCTCTGCCTGTCTGGTATGTCTCAGTTTTAGCAGCGAGGACAGAGAACGGTCACACTCCTTTCCTTTCCCAGCCAGCAGCTCTCCTCCTCCCTTGAGCAGCGTGCGAGGGCCGAGCAGGTGGTTGTGCGGGAGCAGTGGGGGCAGGCAGTGCTTGTGGACCCCAAAGGTGGGTAGGCAAAGAGTTCTGCATCCTGCTCTGCAGCCTTCCATCGCTGCAGGGTGGAATCATTCCCAAAACTTTGTGGATCCCTTGGCCCTGCTGACAGTGACCCCTTTCTGGGATGGGCATGGAGAGAGGTGGTGGATGGGCCCATCTGCAGGAACCTGGTGTGATGTGGAGCATAGGGATTGATGCAATCCATCTCTCCAGGCCAACAGGTGCGTCTCCTGTCTTGCTACCGCTTTGCTTTGCTCCTGTGTTTGTTCCCCGTGGTGGCAGCTGAACACTTGACACTCGCACACATGGTGCACAGCTCTGAGCCGCCAACCCACCCTCCTGCCTCCACACCAGACACGCACCCTTCTGCCTTGGTCCAAGCCTTGACTGGAGCTTTCAGAAGCAAGAGACGCCAACTGTTTCAGCCCTAATCCTTTCTTGTTCATCACCAGTTGCAGAAACTGGTATAGTTTCACCACTCCGGCTCAGAGCGACTTTTTTGCTTCATCTGACCTCTGGCTTTGGCCCTTTTGTTTCGCTGGTATGGCTTCACTCAATCTTTCTTTTGTCCAAGGGAGATACAACTTTCAGTTCCTAGTTAATGTAAAAGCAAGTGTATGGTGTGAGACCAGAGGTCCATCTGTCCCAGCATCGTGTTTCTCGTAATGGCAAACAGCAGCAGCTTGGGGAGGAGTATAAGCGTACGGGGAACGTTTAGTTCTGCCTCCCCAGCATCGCTCTCCCAGCGTCTAGCACTTTCTGGTCCCTGTGTGTCTTTTGTACTTGGTGGCTGTCTGATGTTTTGGAACACCAAGGTCCTGTCTTTTAACCCCGTATTTTCGCAGGTGGGGCCCTTCCTGTTTTATTCAGAGCTGCCTATTTTGCTTAAGAGTCTTTGGTGAGGAACCTTTCTAAATAACTTTAGACAACCTGATCTGTAGTTGCCCATATCTGTTATGAAACCTCATTAGAAATTGGTGTCCTTTCCAGTCCTCTGGCACTGGGACAGTTTATGCAAGAGATTATAGATGACAGTTTGTAGTAATTTCACCTGTGATATATGATGTATTGGCTATGTACTACTGTTACTATATATTGCTCAGCTCTTTGCCAATTCTTTCTATAGTCTTATTTACTGATACTTCAATTTTAAACCAATGCCCTAAACGTCCCACAAAGGAGAGTTCCTGCAGGGAACGGTCCTTTTACCCAATCTGATTTCTTACCGATAATGCTTCCCAGTTGGCCTATGTAAGCGTCTAGGACATCGTTTAAACTGCTGCTGCTTCTCTGAAATGGGTGAAGCTGAGAAATCAGCTTTTGTGAAATATTACTTTGGTTTCAAAAAGTAATAAGTAATTTATGAGTTCACAAAAATGTTATTTAAGCCTGTGTTTATTTTTAAAGGAGAAAAACAGGCAACAGCTGGTATTCTGGTCAACTTATAATTGCACCATACAGAACAGAAGAATTAAGATGAAACTCTTATTGGATGGTCTTAAAAACTTGGAACCCTTGTTGCAACTATGAAGATATTAAACAATTTACATGCCATTAAAGTTCAATTGAAATGCCATCTGATTAACCTATATGCCATTTCCCATGTAGTTTAATTGTAAAGAAACCAAACACGATTATAAAGCAAAAGTATTTTCAAAGAGAACAAGGTCTCTAGCAAAAGGTACTATCTTCTAGTAGCCCAACAGACCATTCTTGGTTGTAGCTTACACAATCATATCTACAGCACCATCACTGTGGATTCCTTTTCATCCTCTTTAGTACTGATTTTCCAGCTAAGCTGTAGTTCTGGAGGAAAAAAAAAAAATATAGTATTCTTTAAAAAGGAATGTTTGTGCCTTGCTCTGAATTTGCTTTAAAATGTTACACATAATCCAGATCATACCATAAAATCCATTCACACAGGCGGCACCAGGAGCTATGGCAGGAGAGCACTTGTGTAGTTGGCAGCACAGTGAGTCCTTGTGCGGAGCCAGCACTGCCGCCAAATTGGCTCAGGCTGTGTGGGGCTGGCAGGACCCGCAGACCACAGGCTGAGCCCAGGGAGGGTGCTCCAGAGCTGGGTGCGGGCAGGCTGTTAAATTGTTTAGATCGGCATTTGTTTTGCTTCTTTACAATAGCTGGTAGTTACTGAAATTGATTCCTAAAAATGAAATTATTTCTTCAAAAAGTAAAGGAAGAGTTGCTTGGGTTCTTGCACCCTCCTGCAAGGTTTCTATTCCTGGGCTCTGAGCAGGAGTGAACACTTGCTGTTTTATTGGGGCAATTTCCGAACTCTAAAATAGTGTTTTGAGTTTTCAGTTGCAAAATCTGTAAAAGCAAATACTTTAATGCTTGATTTTGATGTACAACATAAGAGAAATCCTCATTTACATCTTGATTGGACATCTTGGAAAAGACTCTATATGCCTCTCAAATTGAAATTTTACTCAAATAATTCAATTAATTGTTTCCCTAACTGACTTCTGGCAGTTGCCAAGCATGAAGAATTAAATCGTCTCTTCTAAGATGTGTCAGAAACATCCAGCTTTTTAGACCCTGCATCAAAACTTGACAAAGCATTAAAGCAGCAGCCTGCCGCTGCTGGGCCTGACTGCTAATGAGGAGAACAGAGGACCGTTTGCAGCATCACCCCTGAAGCTCCCAGAGCAGAATCAAGAAATATCACAGGTTTGTCAGCACAGCCTGTGGCCAAGGTGGAATACGTACATACATCTTCTGACCATAAAATATGCTCATTTCTTCTACAAAAGCCCCTGTTACAGAACTGAAGTCTTTCTTTTCCCCTGTCACCAGTGAATAGATTGTTACACTTGAAAAAGTTTGCAATTTCACGTAGAGAACATCCCAGCATTTTCTCCACTCAGAAATATTTGATTAGGTGAATACATTTTGTTAGGTTAAAGCGACTGAAATAATTCCCAATGCCTGCAAGTTCTAGCTTACATGTTCTGTTGTTGGCTCATAAGGAGAGAACATTGGTATGTTAAATGTTTCCAAAGCCAAAAAAAGAAAAAAAAAAATCCATTCACTACAGCCTGAATATCTTTGATTTATGAATCTCTGATTCATCCTGACAGCTGCTTAAAAATTCATGTCCAACTCTTGCGTTAGTTAATCTTGGCCAGAAAAAGAAAAGAAATGTGTTAAGTAACAGGAGTAGCACAAAATGCAGTTACCGCTGTGGATGTGTGTAATGAAAGGCATCGTTAGCATTTAACTCACAAGAGAACCATCAGTACGTGCTACCAGATACTTTTTCTTTTTTGAAGTCTGTTGAGGAAATGGGTACTTGGATGCAGAAATGCAACTCTGACATTGATGTCTCGTTACATTATCACTCTTCTTTCATGTGTATAGTTTCCATATATGTCAGAGCTTCCAGTGTGTCATTAGATACTGAAACTGAGATAATACAAACATTTTGTTGTATAAGAGAGGAAAGGCAAAAAAATTATGTTCTCTTTTCCTTCTTTACTTTTCTTCACAATATTGAGCATATTTGAGATTAAAAACTTAATTGTTTGATTGATCAAAGAGTGTTCTCTATAGTGCCTTGGAGAAATTATAAACTCAATAAAATGTTAAAAAAAAAAAAACCTGATTATTATTCGTTGCCAATTTGACTATTTTTTTTCCAAGAATGCTTCGTTACAAATGGTATTGTTTTCCAAGAAAATAACCAGATAGCCTGCAATTTGAATATATTAAGGGTTTGAAAAAATAAAAGCAGCTGCTTTCCTCTTGCAATAGCTGTGTCTTCTGCTTTGCACCTCTGAATGCAATATTAGTTGGGATATATCCATGGCAATTAACTTAGTATCTGGTGTTTTGTAAATCATCTCCAAAGGTCCCAGGCCCGAGGTGGCAGCAGGCAATCCTGACAGGGGGATGTGAGGGGGGGAGAGCAGAGAAGGGGGGCGTGTGGCTGCACCCCTGTTCAGAACCAGTCATGGTTCTGCCGTGCGTTGAAGCCAGAAAGCTGCACTGTAGCTTAACCAGAAAGGGCAGGTGGTGAAAAACAGGAATGAGGTTAAATTTATGCAGGAGGTCATAAGCTTTTTCTCCCTCTTTTTCATTACTTTAATATTAAAGAAAGAAGATAGGGCAGCACTGTCAGGTGCTTGTTTTGTTATTAGAAAATTATTAATTTCATAATGGAACAGTTGAATGTGATTCTTCATTTGCAACATGTCGTATCTGGCCTGTACCCATTATGTACAGTTTTCCAGAGATATGCTAAGCTATGTGAAGTTGAATTACACATAATCAAACATGTTGTTAAAGTTTTTAAAGAAATGTAAAATTAAGGATAATTAAACATTTCAGATACTGCCTATATTTTCTGCTGAAAATTATTTTGTCTGTATCTCCCATTTGTATAGGCTGTCAGGTAACATCCTGCGTTCAGTGTCTCAGATTGTACTAAAGGTGATGTTAGAGGTCCAGCTGGACAAGTGAGGGGGTCAGAATGGTGGGGACTTTTGAGAGGAGTTGATGAAATTCATTTCAGAATTCTTAGCTGTGGGATTTTTCACTATGGGTTCTTTTTGGCTGTGTGTGAAGTGGTTGCTTTGGTTTTCTTCTAGAGTGATTTTGAAGTTTTTATTTTCTTTAAAGGGAAGAGAACAAAGGAAGGTGTATGGACAGCTAAGGACTGCTCCAGACAATTTGTCTTATTGACTGCAGGAAAATTACTGGCATGACACTAGTGCCCTTCTCAGCCACTTTGAGAGTTGGCAAATTCTCCCCAGGCTGTTAGGGTAATGTTTGCATTAGCCTTTTGTATTAAACAGGTATCAGAAGAGCTGCAAAAGCAGATTTATCTTGGCTGCTGAAGGCGGGCTCTTACTAGAGAAATAAAGAGAAAGATCTGAAAATTGTTAATGCTTTATGGAAAAGTATCAGCAGAAATGTTATATTTCCTGTCATGGACATCTAAATCTCTCCTGATTTAGCCAAACTATTGATTTCCCCCTGTTCATTGGTTGGCCCGTTCATAATCAGGAAAGTGTTATGATGGAAATAACCAGAGGAAGAGTGGTGCAGTTTGCACTTCTGCTCCAAGGTTTGAGAGAGGAGGGTTCAGTTCCTGGCTTTGCAGCAGATTTTGTGTGTGAGTAGCAGCAGTCTGTCACAGCTATTTCAGTATCTCCAGTTGGTCCAGGCACCTGGCAGGATTTGATGAAGTTTCCACCATGGTTAGCTTTTTCCATTGAACACTACCTACCTGTCTGCTTTAGTATATACAAAATCCTGCTAGACACCTCTTGGTCTCTAGCATCTAAATACCTTTGAAAACCTGCTTTATACCTCCCAGAGATTTTCAGTGGAGAAATGTCTGAGCTGACCATGAGGACCTAGGCACAGTGCTGCACTGGTGAACCTCAGGTTGGATATCAGCTTGGAGAGGGATGCTGTTGGAAATGCAAGTTGCTCTCTCACATCTCCATTTGCAGCCAAGCAATCCCTTCCCACCTCCACGAGTGTCCCAGGGCAGGCAGCGCTTTGTCCTCCTGACACAGTCAAAACACAGGCAACCATGGGGCTAACAACGTCAGCTGATTTCCTGGGATTTCAGCTGAAATTTTGAAACCCCACCCCAGCAACGCCTGTCTGACTTCAGACGCCCCCAGTTTATACCTTTCTTTCTAAATGCCACTTTGTGATCATTCCATATGCTGTTGTTTCTAGCACGTTTCTACCTTAAAATATATCTTCTTTGTCCTTAGCTGCTTAGTACAGTTCAGGATTTGGCCATTGCAAAACATAGCTTTAGGCAAAAAAATGTTCTATGTGCTTGTTCTGTGAAGTAGAAGAGAATATCCCTAATATTAAACTATAAAGGAGTGATGGTTTATTTATAAAACCAGGCAAGGCATTTAACAAGCTGCCCAATCCCAGATAATTTCAGGCCATATTTGTCATGTACATAGGGAACATCAAAGGAGAGAGTTTCAGCAGCGGGTGATACAGGGAAAATGGAACAGCACTTTACAGAAAGGAAAGCTGGTATAGAGTCGAGGCGTGATGGATCAGCGGAGGGCTCATTTTTCAAGGTCATGGCTTCAGAAAGATTGACAGGGCTGTGGAAGTCCCTGTCACATCCCAGTAGTGGACAACCCTTTGCCACCCCAGCTGTACTGACTCATGTCCTTGCAGGGCCATGGTTCAAGCTGCATCAGGAGCCGATTTGGGCTACAGGAGTAGTTTTGTGGAATAAAACAGTGCTCTTGACTTTAAACTTGCGTCTCTTGGTGAGTCCAGCTCCTAGCATGGGCTCCCAGATAGCTCTGTGTGCTCAGGCTGTGGGGAGCCTCCGTGGCACGGGGCAGTGGGTGAGCTGGGAACGTGTCAAGCTGCTGATGTGCCAGCCCCTCACAAAGGCAGTGATGCTTTGACGTGTTCTGGCTGTGAAACCATGTGGGGATCTATGATTGAAAGCAGTTCTGGTCTGAGTGCGGGGTTTGGAGGGCCTTCTCTGGCAGATTAATGACCCTGCAAAGTGGGCTATGAGAAATGTATATGGGGTGATGGACGGAAGGATGCTGGCTACAGAACATCTCCCTTTCTGCAGTGCTTCCTGAAGTATTGTCTAGATAAGCCTCAGTAGAGCTGGAAATCTGTGTTTGTGTCAACCCATGAGCCCTGTTAATTGTCCATGTTTCATGTATTAATCTCAGCGAGATTGCTTTATAGAAACACACTGTGTAACTGTTTCTAGTTGAAACCTTCACCATGTCCATCTGACTTACCTCGTGGTGAAAACCAGCAGGAGAAAGGGGAGTGTTTTTGTTACTGTTTTGCCTTTTTTTTTCTCTTTTTTTTGTTTTTTTTTTTTTCCCGTACCGCATCGTCTTGTCATTTTATTATGTGGCAATCACCCTTTTTACTCAAGGTTTCTTTTCTTTCACCTGACAGGCCTGGAAGATGTTGTAGCAATAATGATTCCTGAACCCAAAGGAAAAGAGATAGTGAGCCTCCTGGAGAGGAACATTACTGTGATGATGTACATAACCATCGGGACACGCAACTTGCAGAAGTACGTCAGCAGGACCTCTGTGGTGTTCGTCTCCATCTCTTTCATTGTGCTGATGATCATCTCACTGGCGTGGCTGGTCTTCTACTACATCCAGCGGTTTCGCTACGCAAATGCCAGAGACAGGAATCAGGTGAGCAGTGCGGGAACGGCTGTTTGTGTTTCCAAAAAGATTCAGCTTTAAATAACCTAAAAGTAAAATTTGAGGAAAAAGTGAATGTGTAGTAAAAAAAAAACCAAACCAAAAAGCAATAAAGTGAAAAGAATGGGGATATAAAAATGCCTGTGTTTGGGAAAAGCCAAGACTTCTGTCAATATAGGTGGGATTTAGTAAAAAAGAAACTAATAAATCTATAGCATATATATTATGGGGGTTTTCCCCCTTGCAAAACACACAAAAAAAGTGTTTGGGAAAAGCCAAGACTTCTGTCAACATAGATGGGATTTAGTAAAAAAGAAACTAATACATTTATAGCATATATATTATGGGGGATTTCCCCCTTGCAAAACACACAAAAAACCAGACAGAAAGTTGATAATGCTTATTAGCTAAAAGATTGCTTTGGTACATGTAGCCAAGTGACATAGAAACATGTGTAATTAATGACCCTTGAGATAAAAAATGATGACTGAAGTATAGTGAGGTATGCGAATGTCTGTGTGTGAAACAAGGGTTCATGATAAGTGAAGAAAGAAAAAAAAGAACAGAAAGTGTTTTCATTTTAATACTTCTTTAGAAGGGTCTTGGACTTGAAAGGCAAGCATGTCTCTGTTCATTTGTCAATGATCACTGAACATATAAGTGCTGTAGTGATAGCCACCAATATTGTTAAACCATTGCTTTTGGTTTTGGCATCTTGTCCAAACCCCCTGAAAGAGACACAAAACCTATAGAGCTGGAGAGAAGTCAACAGCAGTGGGAATGAGCGCTAGGTCCTGAGGCCCTCTGGATTTATAAAGCACTGTGCATCTTTGTGGTAGTTCAGTAATGAATAATAATAGCAATGATAACCATAAATTTAATCTTTTCTTGTCTGGATGCAACTGTCTCAGCATCAGCAGAACTGTGAAGCTGAGGCTTCTACATTTCATTCTAATGGTACAGTAGAAAATGTTATCAGTGTATGAAATCTGAGGAGATAACCACTTTACTGCGGGGGAAAAAGTGCACTGTAATTCAGAGGTGTTTCTGGACCCTTAATAAATTGTTGTTGGGGCAGGGGAGGGTTGCCTTGCTTGCTCTGCAGAAAAAGTAAAACTGAGAGTGTTAATAATCATCTTGTAGAGAAAAGTACTGTCACACTCTCTGTGGTGTATACTTAACGTATAGGGATCCCTCACGCCCCCCTCTGAAATTCAGACATCCTCTGAGATAGAGAGCAGCTGCTCTGTATTTACAGACAGAAAGAATATATTTTCCTTTTAAATATACAGTATGAAATTTTGGATAGCAAGAATGAGACTATCCCAGCTGGAATCTGAACATCACTGGCAGCAGATTCGCTGTGACTCTAACGGCTGTGATAATTTTCAGACGCCTTGGCTGCAAAAGCACACGTGTGCCTAATTTATGTATGTGAGTACCATAAGTGTGCTTTCAATCAAGTAATTATACAGACAGATTAGCAGTGTAAATAGACATACATAAACATGAAACCCAGCAAAATAAGAAGCTCATTCTGGTCATATGCCGTAGTTCAGAACTGATAGGTTTACATGTTCAAGCAGATTTCCTTCTCAGTATTTTCTTTCTGACGTTTGAACAAGACTAACGCGCACAAGCAATTGTCCTGTGCAGAGGTTTTAATAACTTTGTTATTATACTAGTTCTGTCCTTCAGAAGAATAAGAAAGCGTGCCTCCTAAGCAATTGTCTATTATTAATTTTTTGCCGAAGCTGTGGTAATGACATGGGGCAAACTAGAATTTCTTCATGTGCTTTATTCATCCAGTTTTGCCAGACATCTTCTCTAATCTCTTTATTAGCTCTCTTCATATAGTAGCGATATACAGACAAAGCCTGACCATGTGTGTTAATGAGTTGCTGTGGTTTTGGTTTTTTCTTTTAGTCCTGGCTATGGAATATAATGATGGAGGTAGCTCAGGAGAGCTCAGCTTGCTCTTGCCCTTTCCATGAGTGTTCCTCTCTGTTTCCTCTAAAGTTTTGCTTTTTGTTTTCTTTCACACATTTTCTTGTAGCACAAGAATGGAATCACGAAGTTCTATGTTAATATTTTGAATGTTCAGATATATGCAAGAAAAATGGTTTGTGTTGCTTTGCTGGAGCAGGATTCTTTCATCACTGTGCTCAGAAGCTTTTGCTGTTATAACTTGCGTGTCTCTGTATGAAGGTATTGTGCTTACGTATTGGAAAGCCTTGCATGTGTTGTAAGCACCTTCATTGCTAGCCATCCTTAGGAAAGGTGCTTTGTATTTGAGGTACTAGGGATAAAGTTTATCCAAAGACTAAAGTTGAAATGTTTGGATAAACAGAGCATCAGGTGAAGGAGGAGCCAGCTGGCCTAATCTGAGAAAGTGCTATTGGTTCCCTTGATACAGTAAAATCTGCCTGTGCAGACTGACTGCAAGTGTGAAAAACTGTGACTCATTTATTAGACTTCAGTTAAAATAATTTTTTTTTTAAATTAAAGAGGTTAAATTCATTTTGGCATCTAAATAATTTAAAATCCCACAGTTTTAAATCAAGAGCTTATGAGGACCTATGTATTCTATGTGAAATAAGAGCCTATGCTGACCTTTTTGTTAACCTCTGTCATGCATACCCTTCCTCGGTTTGGCTGATACTGGAGCTGCTCCCAGGAGCAGTGCAGCCTCCTCTGGATCGGTAGTCTGGGCATGGTGCTGAGGGAATGGGACAATGTGGCCGACTGCAAAACACAATTGGCAGAAAAAGCCATGATCTCCAGGCAGGAGGGGTGTTGCACTGTTATGTAAAAGCAAGATTTCTGAACAGCCTTCCTTGATCGCTCCAAGTCTCCCAAAGTCATTTTCTATTTTGCCTCTTCCAAGCTGAACCATTGCAACTATGTCTTCCTTTCATGAAAAACAAGGTCTGTCCTTTTGTCAAGCCTCATAACCACCTTTGCCTCCTTGTCCTCTTTCATATGGTGACCTTCCTTTCCAGGTCCACTTCTCTTCTTGCACCCAGCATAAGTTTCTGATAAAGCAGTAAACCCAAAAGGAACTGATTTAATTATCCATTGAGCAAGCAACAAGTCCAGCTAGTGAGAGAGGCATCTGGAAAGACTGAAGAATTTCCTGGAATAATTTCTTGTGACTCCCCAGTGAGCTACACATGTACATCTCCATGTACA
>NW_010100026.1:48067-52126 GCF_000699245.1 Pterocles gutturalis | reverse complement strand
CTCTTCCTCGCCATATGTGCAAAATCCAGGTTCATGTGGCAGGAGGAAGACACAGCTCACTCCAGTTAGGTGCCTGATTTTGATGAGTGGAGAGTCAGGACTTTAAGGATTGTCACTGAATGCCCTGGCCTGTTTGTCCCAGCTTGGCTGGGAATTTCTGCAGCAGAGCACAAAACAGTCTTCTGTTATGGGCTTGTGCACCTGCAGCCGGGGTGTGAGCTACAGATATGGTTAGATTTCAAATTTTATTTTAATACATGTAAATTTTAAGAGTATCTCTAGCACAGACAACTGTAGAGTACATGTAAAAATAGAAAGTAGGTAGTAATATCCAAGGTCTCCTCTTTTTTTCCCATGTAACAAGATGTCCAGGAAGTAGGTGGTTGCCCTAGTGATAGGCCCTTTTGATATGAGAAGGATAAATTTGCGTAAGGAAAGCATATGCAATCTGCTTCCTCAGCGGCTTGTTCCTGGAGCCTTCCTGAAGATGAGAGAGTTTCTCTGTGAAAGACTGCGGGAATTGTTTGCATCAGGAGACATCAGGTTGCAGGGCTAATTGTAAGCTGTTTGGAATTATATGACAAGTTAAGTCCTGGAGATAATTCAGCAAAATGTGACTTGCTGTCTCAGCCCTGTGACAGCCAGGACACAGACTTTAGAAAAAAACCAGCCAGCCCTGTCAGTGTGTCAGATTTCATATTTCACCAGGAACAGTGGAGTTCTCTTTCTGTCATCTGTGAGATGGGAAGATGGCGAGGGCATGATGTTTAAGTGCCGGACCTGTTGGCAGGATTTCTTCCATGTCATTTCTTCCCATTGGTTTCTTGTTAAGAAGAAGTTTTGTGTAAAATCAGTTTGAAACCAGGTGAGCTCCGTGAGTTTTGCAGCATAGTGAAAGCTGAAGGGGGGAGTGGTCTCACGGGGGCAGCGGAGGGTCCTGTGCGTCCTGGGTTAATCTCCGGGGAAGGATCTGCCTTAGTGTGTGACTGGCAGCATGTACAGGGTCAGGCAGTTCTCTGAGAAGGAAGACTGCTGGATGTGGCTTCGAATGAGACTTTTGGGCCATTGAATAGAGACATCATCTCTGAAGCAATCTTGGGAAGATGCTTCCCATGATGGAGTCCGTGAATGTGATCTGTGGTACAGACGTGTCCGATACCTCATCCTGATGGTGTGCTTCATTCTGCACGAGGCACAAGGCGATCTTCTCCCTGCAAAGGTGATAGTTTAGTAGAGCCATTAAGAGAGAAGCACTTACTGTAATTTCTGTTCCACAGCATCTGTGGTCATTTACTTCCTCAGGAACAGACAAGTGATGCTTTCTAGGCTGCTGTCCTTTCTTTTTAACTCGTATCGCTATCTCCACAAGACCACTGCATCTGATATGCTTAACTCCTTCCAGTCCTGTACTGGGTGTTGCAGCCTTGCTAATGAGATTATGGGATTTATGATTACAAATCTGAGCCTCACTTTAAACGCTTAAACTATTGTAATGCCTCTTGTCTTTTAGGGGAAATAATTGATTAGTGGTAGTGTGCCTCTTGTTCAAATAGAAGAATCCTTTGAAAGTATGACTTTACTCCAAGATATTCCTGTTCTTTCAAAACTAAATTATTCTCATTTGTGTGTAAGTCATGAACTTGTCTATTTAAGATAGATAAGAGAAAGCAAACATGAAAACAAGGAGATCAAAGATGTACATGAGTCTTTAATCTTGTCCTTTCCCCTTGAAAAACGTGCAACAAAGAACTGAGACATTTCATTAGTTTAAGTAATAATAATGATAAAAAGGAATCCCAAGCAATTCCTGAAGCAGGACGTAATGGCTCTTGTCTTGCTGAATGTTATCAGTCTGTCTTTGATTTCCATTGAAGAAACAAATAGCTGGCAAGAAATGTTTCCAGCTCTCATCTGATCCCTTCATTTAAGGGAGTCCGTGAGAAAAAATGTGCCACAGAAAAGATGTTGTGTAACTACAAGATATTCCCTCACATGTAATAATTAGCTATGCTGGAAAGCTCATATGTAAATCTCGTACGAGAGCCAAGGTTCACCTCTTTAGCCAGATCTGAAATTGCGCTCTGCTTTCAGTATCACATGCATTTTGTCAGTCTTCCATGTCTTTCCAATCCAATAAGCTTACTCTCTAAATTCAATTCAGTGATTTTAATTGGGTCTGAAGAACAAAGTGGTAATTTATTAATCGTATCTGTATGGTGATTAGGTCCCAATTTACAAACTCCATCCAGCTTCCTGCCATTTTTGGCTTCATGCTCTTGCCCCCCTCCAGCTGGAAACCCTTCCCGCTGACAGGCCCCTCTGAACTCTGGCGCAGGCGGTGTTCCCAGCCCCAAGAGTTGAATGTCTTCTGAGTCACCAGAGCTCCTAAGTCTCCCTCCTGCCTAACAGCACATGGCTGGAAACATGGATGGGGAGGGGAGGTGGAGAGATGAGTTCAAGTCATTTATTGGTGGCAAATGGGGATGCAGGGAGAGTCCCCAGTGTGGTCTGGGGACAGGAGCACACGACGTCTGAGGCAACTCGGCATGCTAAGCCGGGAGGGGAGCAGAGGAGGAGGAAGGGCTCTCCTTGCAGCCTTTAGCTGTGTAGCAGCTGGCTGGAGAGGAGGCAGAGTCAGACTCGTCTTGGAGGTGCACCGAAAAGGACAAGGGTAATGGACACAAATTGCGAAAAGGGAAATTCTGTTTGTATATCTAAAAAAAAAATATGGCTGTGAGAGCAGTTAAGCACTGGAACAAATTATCCACAGAGGTTGTGAAATCTCCCTTCCTGGACATATTCAAATCTTGACTGGACACAGCTCTGACTTTGAAGTTGACTCAGCTTTAGCAGGAGGTGGGACTACATGACCTCTCAAAGACCTTTGCAGCCTGTGATTCTGTCTCTAGATTGCTTCGTTTTCAGGTTACACAAGGGAACAGACAAGTCTTTGGAGCACTGATCCAGGCACAGGGTGCAGAGGTGGCTCTGCTGAGCAGTGACTGTATGAACTGCCCCGTCATGTTCTCAGCCTCTTGCAAGAAACAGGCATCTCCATCTCCAGCTTTTGAGAACAGGGGGGTTTGCGTAGAGCTGTCATTACATACTTTAGTCCTGAGTGGCTGTGACCCTGCCAGCACAGTAACAGTGTTCCAGAAATATGGGAGAACAGTCAGAAACATCATGTGATAAGCAGTTCGTGGTCTACTGGAGGGAAAGATAGAAAGGCAAAGAAGCAGCAAATGGTTATGTATGGATAGGGCGTTACTGTGGGACTATATAGTGCTTTGCCTGGAAGAAACTGCAGGTGCTTTAGCTTAATTTTTATACCTTGCATTGCTCCTGTAAAGTAGGCAACTCTGTATTGCAGGAAAAGAGAACAGCAGAGATGATTCACGTTTTTCATGGTTAACAAATGAACTGCTCACTTTCGACACTTACATCTTGATGAAGATCTTGAACTAGTACTGGAACAATGTAAAAATAAAGGCTTCCTCGGTCCAGTGTTCACTCTGCTTACCAGCCAAGGCCTCATTTAATAATGTATTTTTTACAAGTGTCATTAAAAAAAGAGAGGGAAGAAGAAGGATACCCAAATAGTGAACTTGTTAACATGCATTGCTACTCACTGGAATAGTAGAAGTGCTGTAGTGTGGCATCATGACGGGCTTATGTGCGGTCACCACTGAAACTCCATTAGAGTGACTTTGCCTCACTGGCCCTGGGTTACCAGCAAGCCTAGAATACCTGCTGTGCCTTTCTTCTGAATAACAGCATGACTGACCTCATCTGTTTATATCTGTAGAGAACTGTCCTGTTTCATGTACAGTCACTTCAGATTATTAAGAAGCCTAGGGAGAAAAGGTGATGATTTCTGCATGAAGAGATACTCTTTGCTTAAGAGCAAATTTTGTGTTACAGCGCCGGCTTGGAGATGCTGCAAAGAAAGCAATCAGCAAGCTGCAAGTCAGAACAATCAGGAAAGGTGATAAGGTAATTTTTCAAATTGCTCATTATCAAACGAAACTCTGTACTGAGGATTCCTTCAGACCACTGGGA
>NW_010100026.1:346-48036 GCF_000699245.1 Pterocles gutturalis | reverse complement strand
GGAATGGCAATTGCCTGTTTAGCTAGTGTGAGTCCTCCAGGCGAGGGAGGAATACTGGTAAGCAATTTACTAATGGAATGGAATGGAGAAGAGAGAGAAGGTGGTTCTGTGAAGGTGCAGAAAATCCTGAAAGTTCAAACATGCTGACTAAATCTGCATGCTTCCCAGGGCAAGTTTCCAACTGGAAACGTGTTGAAGAGTCTGACTTGTCTGTCTTGAAATGCATTATTGGGTTTGCAGCATGCATCAGTGACAGATTTACTTTGTCACGTAGGATCTTGTATGAAGAGATTAGCTGACAAAATCCAAAAATGAAATGATGAATGTTCTCTTTCCTGTAGGAAACTGAGCCAGACTTTGATAACTGTGCTGTTTGTATTGAAGGCTACAAGCCCAATGATGTTGTCAGAATTTTGCCTTGCAGGTAAGTTGAAGGTGCTTTTATCACTGACAGTCTCTCTACTTCAAGATAGTCTCTGTTCTCAATAGTATCACTCTGATGAGATTACCCGAGAGCTTGGGGGGAAGGGTGAGTTTATCATTTTGATTTATTCCAAATCTGTTCTGTAAAGATATCCAAAATCCCTGTTTATTCAACTTGAAGTGAAAGTAGTATTAATGGTGGTGAGAACCCGAGTTAACAGGACAGTCAGAAATTTTGTCTGATCTGGACTTGTTACAAAGTCTTCACTAGGGTTTTTAAGCTCAAGGTTTTGATTCCTCTGTTTTCCTCACTGGTTTTATGTCAGTCAAGAATAACTCCCTTAGAAGAATTTGCCGCTGACTTCAAGGTGAGCCCTCGGCACAGAAGTCACAGAATCACAGAATGTCAGAGATTGGAAGGGACCTCGAAAGATCATCTAGTCCAATCCCCCTGCCGGAGCAGGACACCTAGATCAGCTCACACAGGAACGCATCCAAGTCAAGAAGTCAAGGATAGGGCAGGCTCCTGCTCCCCATTGAGCCCGTTCTTTTTCTGTCCTGGCCATGATGAGGTGCTGGGAGGGGGATGACTTCTATTAAAAAAAAATATATAACCAACCATAAAGAGATATGCTGAGTAGAAACAGTAAAGCAAAAAGTGAATGTGACAAAGACCACATTATCTATTGCTGCCGTGAAAATATTCGCAGGCTTGCGGGACATGAAGGTGACAAGAAGAGCTTTTGGGCTTGTTTGTTCTCTTTTCTTCCCCTCATGTGAATGTGTCCTGTGCAGCACATACGCTTGCAGTGATGTGACACAGGAGCACAGTCTCTTGCCACTGGTAACAGCCGTATTCATCTCTGTGCCATTGTTTTGTCATCTGTGAAGCGTTAGCTAATGAAGGATTTCTCTAAGGAAACCAATTTCTTAGGAAATTTCCTAGGAACAGTGGTTCTTCTAGGAGAGCAAGAGCAAGTGTTTCATTTCCCTAGACAAAGTCATCTCAAGTGCTGTGCATACGGAGCAGAGAGGGTTTTTTTACAGAGTTTTTCTTCTCCTAGAGACACGTTCACTGGCTTGAGAAACTGAAATATTTGTTTCTTTTCCTGCTATGTTGTTCCCTAGTAGATATTTTAATGTTACAAGCTGTCCGTTTCTATTCGTTCATGTGACTCATTAAATCTGTTTACTGCCATCACTAAATGGCAAACAAAAAGCAACAGATTAATCATAAATTTGACCTACTGTAAATCCCCCACAATGACAAATTGCATGTGAGCTCTTTTTTTTTTTTCTGTGAACAGACACAAACGGGTCACTTCATGAAGCAGAAATACAGAAAAATGAGAAATTACCAGAAAACGTGGACCTTGGTTTGGCATCAAGCCTGTTTTCATAGAAGCATAATAAAGTGTGGGAATTTTTCACCCTAGAGACAGGCAGTTTTGGGAGGTAGATACATAACAGCAAAAAATACAACTAAGCTCTAGCTTTCACTTGTGTCTCGCCTCATGATTCAATGAGGCTCCAGTCAGACTTTGTAATCCACAGTGTTGAGTCAAGCGAGTGAATAGGAAGCACATAGTTAACAGGTGATGTTCAGTTCTTGGCTGACTAAAAAGGTCGCCTCGAAAATGACTCATGCTAAAAGGTTAGCTGCCGCAGAACTGTCTTGTAAAATACTCACAGTTTGAGCCTCAGCAGTTTTGAATTATAAAAACTCAAAGATCTTTCCCAAGCAGCTGTTTCACAAACCCTGGCTTTCCCGCTACACAAATTGTGAGGGTAGTATTCTACACATTCGCATGGGTTTGGACTTGGAAAGCAGGAAGTGGTAGTCATGATTCTTTCTGCTGTTGTCAGTGTTGTCTCCTCATCAAAACAACAACAACAAAAAAAGGTTGGATTAATTTCTGTCTCTGTTAAGTGAGTAGGAGGGTGTTGTATCTTGATAAAGACCTACAGACTCTGTAGGTTTCTTCCTCCAGCATCCTCAGTTAAACTGTGCAACTTCTAGTGTGGGAACCTCATTAGACTGCTGTTCAGTAAGAGGCTGGTGTTTCACCAGCCCTTACAGAAGCCAGCACCATACGACACCAGTGCTGGCTGACCTTAGTGTTTCTATTCAGGAGGTGCTCAAGATGTAGAACTTTTTACCTGCAAAGCCAAATACGCCCCAAGAGCTACACTGAAAGATGCTGCTTTGTACAGCAGGCAGTATGGGGAAAACCACAGCTAGCAGGCACACTCCCTGTAAAGCCCTGTGTGTCTTGAGATTTTAAGGCTGCTGGAGCTTGAATCTCCTCGGAAATTGGTACCACAAGTCCACCAGCCAATATTGCAGTGGATGAGCTCTGCAGTCCTATAGATAGATGTTTACTAGCCCTTGCTCTGTTTCCCCAATGTCCTCTCTTTTCTGTTGGCAGAGAGCAGGCACTGGGATAGCCTGTTGTTATGTATCCCATGCTGGAGAGCTAGGAGGAGAAATCCAGTTAACTCATGCTTCTTCCTCTGTCCTCTTTAGCTAGCTCCCACAACTGACTGTATTAATAAACTTCAGTCTACAGAATATATTAAATAAATAAGAACTGACACTTGATAAAAAAATGTTGGCTTGCAGCTGGTTTTATGTTTAATGGTGGCAAGCGTCACTGAAGATATCTTTGAGGGCACTGACACAACATCAAATGTAACCAAGTTCATTGCTCCCAGAGTGACATCTCTTGATATAGCCCTAGTTCATTCTGCTTGTCCTCCATCTCTAGCTTCAAAATGCCTTCGTCTTTTCTGCTGTCTTTGGAGAAGTTACTGGTGCTGCTGCTCCCAGCGTGTGCCTTTTACTAAACTTTTACTAACTTTACTAAACTTCTACAGAGAGGCAAGATGGTTCTTTCAACCTCATCTCTACTGAGTTTTTCACAAGCTCTTTTTTGGTTGTTTCATTTCTGGCACCAATGACTGCTTTCTGACCTCATTCCAGCTTGTTCCCTTCCCCTCAACCTTCAATCCGTGAACAACAGTGATTTCAGAGACTGCTTCATTCCTTCTTTTTCTTTTTATTAGCTTCCTGTGAAAATAATTTCATCACACATATTCTGCCCCTTTGATTCCTTCCTCTCACTTACCCTCATCATCATCTTCTTTTGTCCTTCCTTCTTCCTGAAAAATAAACAAATAATAGCGTACATGCACCCCAAAAAGCCCAGACCTTCTCGTTGGATACTGCAGCGCTGCTCTGACCAACACCCTTCTCAATCCTCCACTTCAGCCCTATGTGTAATCCAGGCAACTGATGCTCTTACTCAGGTTCCCTAGGGATGTGCCTCTCTTTCTGCTTTTGCCTCCTTTTCTCTTAGCTCATGCTTTTCTTCTAAGAAAAATTAAATGACTGCTCGGTTTGTGTGCATGCGGTTCAGAAAGTTGGGACGAGGAATAGAAAGTGGGAGGAGAACAGTTTCCCTTAACCTGGAAAAAAAGCTTCTTAAAACTCTTGCCAAGCTGAAAGCTTTACAATAGTTTCACAACAATCAAATTATTATTATAATAAGTTTGGGCTGAGCCCACAATGAATTTTTTTTTTTCTTGTATGTTTAAAATTGGAGCTTTAAATAAAATTTAAATACATCTCAAACAAAAGTCATCTCCAGTTAAAAAAATGTGAAGTGCTATTTAGATAGTAGTAAATTAAAAGCTCTGGGATTTTGAGGTTCTTTTTCTTTCTTTGTGCTCTGTGAGCTGTACACAGCCGCGTGCAGCCACGTAGTTGCAGGAGAGCGCGGGAGCGATCCCAGGAGGCCAGCACCTTGGAACAGCACAGGGGCATCGGCAGTGCACGTGTCGTTCTTGGGAGTTATTTTTCCGACACGCTCTGCAGCCTCCAGGGATGAAGACTCTGCAAATTCCCCTGATGCAGCGCTTTGCTACCCTGACTGTGGTGAAGCTTTTGCTCTTGTCTAACCTGGATCTCACTTGCTGTGGTTTAAACACATCATTGTGACTCTTATCCCTTAGAGAGTTGAAGAACAGTTGCTTCCTTTCTCCTCATGGAAGCCTTTGTTTTGTGCGAGGATTGTTACAACATATCCTTTCCTCTTTTCATCTCTCTCTCAACTAATCAATTACACTTTTTCCGAGAAACTTTTCAGCCCATCCCAATCAACATAGTTTTGCAATACATGTGGTTGCATGGAAAAAAAACATATTTTCCTCTTCTGTCTTTGATTGTCAAAGCCGTGTCCCAAGCCTGCACTTGAAACATCTTTCCTACTGTCTTCCCTGTATGGGTCATTGCTTCTGAACTCATCCATGATGCCTCCACCCTCTCCTTCCTTTTAAAACTCCTATCAGTCAGAACTGCAGAGAGAGAGGGATTTTTCTTGCAGTTGATCTTTTTACATCTTTGTCTTACCATGTACGTCATGGTGAAATATTGCAGTTGCTCTCTCATCTTACTTTGTGCTGATGCTTATTTTGCCTGAATTTGGTTTATAAACTTAGCAGGACATTGAACAATTGACAATTTGTTGAAAGCCATAAGCATATATCTAGTGCTATAGCTAATAACAAATAAAATAAACTTTCAAATCCAAATCTGCAAAGCCTGCCACCTCACTTCTCTGCACAAAATATTTACATGTTCCTCGGTAGATACTCTAATCACTCTAATTGTATAATGTAGTACAAAAGTTTAAAAATGTAAATGCTTATCTGATTTTCAGTAACATTCAATTTTTCTGTACATTTCTGTCAAATAATCAAGTTCCTTCTGTTGCACATATTAAATCTGAAATTAATAGAGCCATAATACACTGTGCTAATTGTATTGAGAAGTGCCGAGTGACGTGATCTGTCATGGATTTATATTACTCAGCATTGGTTAGGATTTAATTTAGAATATTTTTTTTCTGAAGACAACTTTAGGAACACTAAACTTCAGTTTTTAAAGTCTTTAAGACATGAAAGTTCCAAGCTTTTGGTGATTAACAGACATTATGAAATGCAGTAATATGAACCACAGCTTGACTGAGGCTTGCGAAGCTTGAACTTGAAAACAAGGGTACTTTCTAGTCTGTGGTAAAATGGCTTGATAGAAGTTATGTATTTTTTATCTGAAACAGATTTGGGAAATCTGTTTCCTTTCAAGAGAATAATACATATCTCAGATTTTGTAAGTGAACTAATTATTTTGGCACAAATGTGCTTCGGATGCTCGCAGTTAAATGTACTTTTTAATGAATTTGAGTATATCATTAAAGAAAACCAATCACTCTCAAGAATTTTGTATTTCTTTCAAATAGCTGAAAAGCAAGACATTGACTTTCAGTGCCCTGCATAAATTAACACACCCAAAAAATTCTGTTGGTTAGATTTCAAAATGTAAAATTGCACATGCCTGAGGACTATATCGTTATACTTACACGTTTTCAGAATGCTTGCCTGATGCTGTGCTGAATATGTCCCTCCTGAGATAAAGGGAAGGAAGAGTTATGCAGGACAGAGACTGAAATTCGGTGTATTGGGTTTTTACCCAGTAAGGCAAGACTTGTTTGGAAGGAGGGTTGTGAACTTTAGTAGCCTTAGAAAAGTCATGGTTTGAACTTCATCACGGTACTTCATTTGTGTTAATCATGTTGACGTACAGGATCAGATGAGGTTTGACAAAGTTCGGTATTGCAGCCAGCTGGTATAATTAGACTAGGTCGAACTTCCAAGAACAGATTTGCCCTTTCCCATAGTTGTGTGAAGTCTTATGCCATAATTTGCCATGTACCTTTGTTTCACAAAGGACCTGCTTCTTCTAGAAGTACCGAGGAAAAACATTGGAGTAAAAAGAAAAAGATTCTGAAGTTTCACACGGTTTTGGCTTTGAATTTCTAATGTTATTTAGGACTGAAGCCAGCTAGTAAGCCAGCCAGCTAGTATGTGGGCTGATACCGGGTCAGTAAGAGCCAGGGCTGCAGATCGATACTGATGAAAGTGCACCTCAGTATCTTCCACCAGGTTGAAAGGCCACGTGTATCTTGTACGAGAGAGGCCACGAGACAATACAGCAGCCGACCCATTCTGCTGCAGACATACCGCTTAAATATTTAAAATTATTTTGGTGCATTAAGTGATGCTGGCTTTCTCAGTGACTGCATTTCCTCACGGATGCTGGTACATGCCCCGGTCTCAGCAGAGCCTCGGGTAGCTGTGAGCGGTGCCTGTCTGCTGTTCCCTGCTGGGTTTGCAGGGCTGTGCCGTGCCAGCGATGCGCAGGGGTCGGCGGCAGCACCAGCAAACGCAGGATGGGGATCGCTCAAATGTGAAAGTTCAAGCAGACTGAAATGTGACTTTCAGGCTCTGCCAAGAAAAATGTGGGACACCTGTTGCAAGCCTTAGAAAGGAAGTTTAGAGCTGATCTATATCCTGTTTCAAAACAAGCAAATTAGTCTTACTTTGCACTTTTTGGAGCACGACCGTGTATATTGAGCCTCATATTTCAGAATAAAGTAATCTTTTTCAATTTTGCTTGTTATTATTAAGTTATATTAGACAGTTGGACTAGATGATTGTTTTAAGTCCCTTGAAACCGAACTATTCTATTCTATTAAATTAATTTATTACAAAAGATTTTTAGGTAGTCAAGTCAATTTTCAGTTTTCTGCATGCCAGTGTAATTTCTGAGGTTCCGTGCATGGAAGGAAACTTTCCTCCTTTTCTTCAGAAGGAGTAGGGCTGAACAAACCTCACTAACTTGGGCTGAGTCCTGACTGCTCTACTTGGCCTGCACAACAGCGTTTCTTAAATCCCAAGCCCAACATTCCAGAGTTTTTTAACGTTTGTCCTCTACAACCACAGGGTAACAGAATATACTCACAAGAGAAAACACAATCTCTCAGTCAGGTGCATGCACTAAGTATCTCTATATTCAACCTCAGTTTGTGTCAGGCAAAGCTGGAAAAGAAGCTTTCGGTTCTTCCACCTGGATAATGTCTAAGGAAAGTGGCCCCCCGCAGCCACGAGGCTGGGGTAGTTGCTTCATGGTCAATTCAGACCAGCACAAGGTTAGGAACAACCCCTTCAGGGCTGGAATTGTTTAGGACCTCACTCTGATGGGCAATTTCTAAAGAGCAGGAAAGTCAGGGAGAATGTTTCAAAAAGCATCGCCCCGATTTTTTTGTTTAAATGAAAAGTAGCATTTTTTTTGTAATTGACTTTATTTCCTTATGCCTGGATCCTAAAAAGTATGGGACCCCCCCCAGGGTAACCAGGTAAAATTCACAGGTAAAATATGTGTAACCAGGTTTGTCTGTAGAGCCATCAAGAAACACTAATGTGACTTTTACCTTTACCAGCAAACAGGTTTTGTTCACTGACAGCCTCTAACATTTAAAGACTATGGATTTTGTTGATGCGTGTCATGTATTTTCCTAATTCTCTAATTATGTACATGTTGTCTTTTCCAAACTCAGTTTTGCAATGCTGTGCACATGTGCTTGAGTTGCTGCAGAAATAATTTTAATCTTGTGTGCATAGGATATGGTTTTGCAGTCCTGGCAGAGGTCACAAACCACACCCTCTGAAATACTCACACTTAATTCAGAAGAAGTGTCTGGTACTAAATGGTAAATTATGCTGTGATGGTTTTGAATTAAAATATCCTATTTTTCATTGCAGACATCTTTTTCACAAGTCCTGTGTAGACCCCTGGCTGCTCGACCATCGTACCTGCCCGATGTGTAAAATGAATATTCTAAAAGCTCTAGGGATCCCGGTAAGCACGTCGCAGAGCAGCCGGTCGAGGCACAAGGGAAACACCAGCCACTTGGGTGTATCCCTAGTCCTTTGCCTTTTTGTTCCCATCCTGCTTTTCTTGTCATGTTATTGATTTATTAATTGATTTATTAAGGGGAGTACAGGCTGAAATGTCTGACTCTTCTTCTCACCTGCACCCCACTTTTATTAGCAGGGAAGAGTGTCTGTATGGGTGTCAGTTGAGCAGAGGATTGTTTGCAGGTGTTTTGCTGGATTTATAGATTCTTTCACATAACTTTTGTTTGTGTTTTAAATCAGGACTGGATTTATTTTTTTAATCATGCTCTTAGTTCGAATCTCAAAGCAGAAGATCTGCAAGTAAAATTTTCCCTGCTGTACTAGTCGAGGACAACTAATTGCTCATTCTGGCAAACCAAATATTTTTTTCTTTCGGATTTCTCTCAAAGACTGTCTGTAGCAAGGTTTGTACTCCCAATTTCAGTTAGGGAGCATTTCTCCCAGTAACTAAGCATGTAGTGGACCATATGACATATGTTAAGCTCTTTGTTATTTGGAACACTCAGGTGTGGTTAGAAGCTGCCAAAGCAACTGAAATTTTTAAGTTGCATGTTTGCATTCAGATAGTGTGTGTCCTGTCACCATACAGTTTCCTAACCAGAGTTATCACAGAAATCAGGGGCTTCTCCAGGAAGAATTGAGTCACTTTCTCACACCGTGTGGGGCTTTGCCACGTGGTAGTAAAGTTCAACACTGAAACAACGCCGGTTGGTGTGTTAACAGGTGCTGTAAATACCCTCCCCAGTTACAGATGGTGACACGCCAGCTCACATATGAAAGAGCTATATAAAGTAAAATAGCTCATGTGAACATTTTAGGGGAGCTGATGCAGCCGTTCCTGAAGAGTTCATTTCATGGAGACTAGGAAGCCAAGCAGGTTGCTGTAGAAGAGGTTTCATAGCAAGTGATGAAGTATGTTTTTACTGAAGTAGGCACGTATGTTAATCAACCTAATATAATCCAAGCTGAAAACATGTAATGGGAAAAATGAAGTAGAGCATTGTAGTTAGGGTAACATGTCATTACAGTTGGGCTACTTTTTCTGCTATGCGTGTATATTATCTTTGGAATATTAACAGATGACACAGTGTTAAATCAGTGTTTGAGATGTCAGAATGAAGGCTGTCTCTGCCATTCAGCGTCACTGTGCCCAGGCTTAAATACAGAATTTTTCCCCATGTTCTGTATCTCAGTTCAGAGGCCTGCCAGTGAGCAGTTACCCAGGATTTTGACACCTCTTCTCCATACATGGCTGGCTTTACCACCTATGAACAGCTCTGTAGTGGCAGGTATAGAACCTAATTGCCAGGAATAATTAAAGTGCCATTCGGTTTTCTCAACCATTGTTTCCCTTGTCACAGCTCCCTGTCTCGTTCTCTCTGCATGGAGCTTCTGTGGAAATAATTGTACTAGGCACGTCATTAAAGATACTGTAACCAGCATAAACAACTGTCTGGAATTAGGATTTCAGAATCAGCCTTAGTGCTGGTCTATCCTAACGCTGAAAATCAAGCGCCTGGATGTTAATGTTCCACTAGAAAAGTTTGCTTACAGGATTTTATTTTATGAATTTCTGTAAAAATCTCCCTAGGTTGTTCTAAGACAACAAATTAAAAACGATGTGCTCCATCATTTGGAGGAAGCATACTGGCTCCCACCCACGTGGGATATGGGTCAGGTTCCTGGAGGGAGAGCTGTGTGCTAGAGCCTTATCCCTCGAGGTGGCTTGCGGTAGGAGCTGTTGTCCATGGGAACTGGGAGCAGATGGTAACCTTTGTGTCAGGGGTTTCCTCTGTCTGACAGCAAAGGAAGTGGGAGTCTGAGAGCATCTGGTAACTTGAGGGTTAAGAATTCCTATACTGCCATCAGTTGCTCTTTTTCCCCTATTTTCTCTGTCTTCCCTTTCTAAAATACACCTCGTCTCCTGCCTCTCCTTCTCCTGCCTTGTGCCCTTTCCTGCTTCTCCCCTGCATAACCCCTCCTACCCAATGTTTATCCTTTTGTGCTCCTTCCCTGGTGTAGCTGCCCCTGCTCCCTGCTCAGCGTGCAGGACCTGTTCTCCCCCCACACAGAAGTTGTGCATCCTTACCCTTCTTGTGAGGGTAACACAGGGTGGGCATCGATCCTATGGGATGCTTTCTGGTGCCACTGTGAGCTTGCAGGGACCACGCAGAGCCCTCTTCTCTTCTGAGAGTGAAGTTGTTGGTCCCGAATAAGCCACCAGTCTCTGTCAGCACGAATGAACTGGCATTTTCAGAGGCTCATAGCTTCCCCAGATGTCAGTAGGCTGTTGTGGGAAAAGACATTTCCCTGGAAACTTCCCTGGAATTCTTCCTTGGAAGAAGCTGTAAAGCTCTAGGGCTTCTCAGTGAGAGGTGGCAAGCATTTCTGTAGAGCGGATAAAGCAAAATGCCATTCCCTAACCACATTCTTGAGCCCTGCTGAGCCATCTTAGCTGAAATTTCCACACACAAAAAAGAAGCCTTAGGCAGGCAGCAGTCTCTGGTGGGAGACTTGAGAACAAATTTGCTGAAGTCCTTTCGCAGCCTTTTATAATGGGCGGAATGAGGAAATCTTACTATAGACAGGGCTGATATGTTTTTTTCCCTGCCAGCTGCATGTTTGTCCTATGGTTGTTATTAAAGAGCTGGCTTCTGTGACTGAGGATATATTGTGCTTCATTTAGCAGGAAGACTCAGGATTTTTCCAGGAGATGATTGGCTAAAACCCAAATTTCTCAATGTTTCGATTCAGTTCACATCTAAACTCTCCATTTACTTAGTAACAGAGACTTCAAATATTATCTGCCCTAAAACCAGATTCCCCAGGCTGCCGTGAGGCACCAGAATGACTGCACTCATTTTCACGGTAGCTGAGCACCCCAGCATCCCTGCTTTTCACCGTGGCCCTCTGTAGCTCCAGAGGATTATTAACGAGCTATCTATCAGCAAACGGTTGGCGTAACCTTTTCCACTGTCTCTTTGCTGATGAATCCAGCTCCGACTATATCTCTTCTGGCTATAATAGTTGAAGTGAATTATCATCTTTCGCTTTCAAAGAGCTACGCTGTTGTTGGGATGATCATATCACACAAAATAGTTTCCCTTTGCTTCTCCCCCTTTTCTGCAAATATCTGCTGGATATGCAGACAGCTGCATTTTTGGCAGCAGGCTGGATGACTTGAAGCTATTCACGAAGAGCCTTAGCCAAGCCCTCAGAAGTCAATACAAAGCCTTCCCTTGACTTTAATGGAATCGTGCCCTCAAAGCACTTGCATGCAAGGAATGAGTGAAACCAATATAATTAAACTTAGCAAATGTATCTGGGTCACACTCACACAGCAAAAGTCATAATGTATTTTTTTTTTTCCATCAGTATTTTGTATCATTATAGTATACTGCTTAGTTTGGGGTATTTTTTCCAACTGAAATGATTCAGGAGTAAAGGGACTAATTCTGTCGAGCAATGATATTTTTGCATCTTTAATGTTTGGTTTTCAATATAATCCCCCAGTTTTAAAGGTTTAAAAGTTAGTGATAAAACCCCATACTAGGAATAACTGGAATCGGAGCAAAAGACAGACAACTGATCCCCTGAAAAAAAAATTTGAAATAGTTTTTCCTAGAGTAGAAAAGAAAAAAACAGGTCCTTTTTTTTCTTCAAGATACACTACCACCAAAGGCATACTTAAGTTAAAAATGAAGTTCTGAAAGCATTTGTTGTAACAGCTAAGGGTGAAGTGATAGACCTAAGGAATAGTTTTGGATCCAAGTCCTACAGATAAATGATTGGAATTTCACTGAGCAAAGCACAGGTTCACCGAGGTTCATTAAAACCTGGTGTAGCTGAATGTGCCTTTGTCCCAGTTCTGAGGAGTTCTCGTTTCTGGTGGATTAGGCTGGAGCCAGACAATGACGATTCTCATTTCTATCCCAAGTTTAAGTTTGTGGTTACGAATCACCTGAGGATTGTTTAAAATGTGTCTTTTTCATTAGTGAAAACAGTGAAAAATATTTACGAGGTGGCAACAATCAGACAGGGAATGTACGGGAAAACAGAAAACATTCTAAGTTCCTGGTTCTGCAAAAAAAATGTAAGCATGTGGTACCCTTCTATAGCTGAGTTTGAAGGGATTACTCTTGTGCTTAAAGCTAAGCCTGCGTTTAAGTCTTTACTGTATTATATTTTGCTTAGTTTTTAAGGTGCCTGCTGTTGGAGACAGGCAGGTGGTGACATTTTCAGAAATGCCTTAGCAAGTGAGACAACTGAGAACAGCAAAAACCAGATCCACAGAGCAGAGTACATCTCCTCTGACTTCACCCTCCCAGATGCTGGATCTCCAGCCTAGCAGCGGGAGCCCCCTCTCTGCTTAGTGCTGAGCAGCAGGAAGGCAGAGGGGGCAGTTCATACCCCTCACTTTAGGGTGGGGTGAATCACACAGAGAGATTGTCTCAGACTGTTGAAGTTAGAGGAAAGTGACTGATCCAGATGAGCTGTCTGACTCCTGGACAGTGAAGATAAATGGGAACAACTTAACTTTACGTGTTTCCTAACTTAACAAGGTATCTATGTAATTGCAGCCCAACCTTGCTATGTCCCTCTGTCGTTTTGGCAGCTTTGCACCCTGGCGCAGGGTATCCTCATTTGGGAATTGGCCTTGGTTTTGTTACAGTGTTAAAACTTCAAAACCCAGCTCTTGAAATAGTTATGCGAACAGTTTTTCTCTAGAAAAACTGGGAGAGCTAGACTTGGTTCTGTGGGCAAACAGCACAAGATTATCTGCTTCCTCTTAGAGGAAGAGGAGCTTTTTTACTCATACGTTTGTCACCAATGTTTACGGAGAGCTCCATAGAAATCACTGCTGTATGAATGGGAGCATTGGGCTTATAACAGGCCCAGAGAAATCAGGAGCAGAAGCTAGTCTGACTGCTTCAAGTGCCCAACTTGGACATAGTGTCTCTGGACAATCAATCCTCTTTGCTGCCCAGTGCCCCTTTGAAGTCTCAGTGCTCTTGGTGAGCAGATGCTCGGGGCTAAGGATGATACTCTGCAAAAGGTGGCACCACACCCCCTCATTGCTTCCCTACAGGGTCAGTGGAAAGGCAGGTGCCTGACTTGGGCTCATTCTGGAGGAGTTGGGGCATTCACCAGGTAACTGCGAGAGAGAACTGTCTGAATTACCCAGAACTGGCTTCTGTCCTTGGTCTCTCTGAATCACACAGCACGAAAGACTATGGATCAAGTAATACTCTTCAAATTCCCATTATTGCTTGTTTGTTTCTTTTCTTATAATTTTATTTTGTAGGAAATGTCACATTAGCAAAGGAAAAGACCTTTCGATATTAAAAAACTTATCTTATAAATAGCTTTAGCTCTTTTTTTTTTTTACACTCCACACATGGATGCACCCACAGGCAGTTCTCTTCAATTCCTATTCCTGAAAGCTCTGATATCAGCTCTATAAAGTGTGTATTTAGGGAAAAGATAATTGTTCCCCTTCAGCTGCTGTCTCTGTTTACATTTGTAATCTGACTCAGCAATCTTCCTGTGTTGAGCAGATCATATCAATAAGTTAGTTTTTCAATGCACACTCTCCCAAAACCTTTAAAAAGCATAAATAAGAATATTTAGAGATTATAGGTGACATGGCTCAGTACTGAATATTTCCAACGCATGCTTTGGGTCTCTCTTCTAATAAATTCTATTAAGAGGTTTTAAGTACATGAAAACAAACAAACTGTGTATGTTTATTCAGTACCGAAAGAAAGGGGAAAAAACCTAAGGAAGTGTGAACAGGTAAATTAAATGCTTTTATCAGGTAAAAGCTAATTTTTTATTTCTTCCCATTAGCCAAATGCAGATTGTATGGATGATATACCTCCAGACTTGGAAGCATCCATAGGAGGACCGCCAACCAACCAAATAACGGGAGCCAGCGATATAACGGTGAACGAGAGCTCCGTAGCCCTGGATCCCCCGGTGCGGACTGTGGGAGTACTACAAGTCATCCAAGACGTAGACTCCTTTCCCCAGGTTGGGGAGGGTAACTTCACAACAAGCAGTAAGTTCCTCTTTCTGGCAGAATTGGCACTGAAATAAATGTTTAGAAACCTGAATCACAAACTGATCTCTAGTACGGGAAAAATAACCTTTGAGGGCGTTTTTACTGGAGCAATGGCCTTACTTTAAGCCCAGTGGAAATCTACGGGGTAAGTAAATGTAAATATCATGTCATTCTGCTGTACTGCAAACACTTCCAACCTGCGTGCAAATCAGCGTGTTGAACAGCAAACTCTAATTGGAGTCCCTTGCATAGAATGAGCTAGTTCAGTCAACACAAAACAGTATAATCTTACAGTCGTCTTCAGATACTGTTTATAGTGATCCCACTCACTGTGATAACCCACCATGTATCACCAGGGTTCTTTGTGAGCAGACTGGTGCATGTCCTTTGGCCTGCCTTTCCGCACTGGGCTATGTGTTACCATGTGGAAGTTATTCTGACCTGCATATTAGAAAATAGTAAATGCAGCAGTCACTTTTACTGCCATCAGTCAAGAAAAAAAAAAGAATGTTGAGTTCTAGTTTTGCCTTTCCTCTATCTTCTTGCGTCAACAGAAGCTCATCTGGTTATGTATTCATGCTTGAACTTGTCATTTCAGAACGATTGATGGTCAGAATTACTATACTTGAAAGTCTGAGCCTAGTGAAGTAACACTGCGAATTTGTACATAAAAGGAGAATTTTGGATGTTTTCAATGTGTTTAGTTTTCACTGGTTTAAGGGGTGCCACTTGAAGCACTAACTCTCAAAATCTCTGCATGTCTCTCTGTTCCTAAAAATGATGTTCTTTGTTGAAAACCTACTTCTGACAGTTTAAAAGAATGTTGTCAGCTGTTTTGAGTGAGGATTGTACTAGTCTAAAATTCTTGTTTTTAAGTAAAGTAGTGGATCGGTAGAAAATACATATCTGTTTGGTACCAGTTGGTGTATTAATATTGGCAAGACTACTGTAGAAAATCTTCAGATGTACTTGAAGGTATTTGAGGTAGAAGATTGTGCTAAAATGTAGGTTTGTGTATAGAGCCGGCATAGGTCCTGGAAAAACTTACATGTTTTCAACCATTTCTAGGTACTAGTCTGGGCATGAAAAAGAAGGCAAGTAATAATATGATGTGTAAAAGGTAGGAAAGAGATGAGAGGACTAGGCTGAAATGATTCTGCGTCAGTCTCCTTGCTCCATGGAAAGACCTGATAATCACTTTTTCCCTCATATTGCAGCCAGTGTCACGGCAGGGAAAATAACTTCTGGAAACCGTGGTCTTGCAACCTTAGCTATAATTGACCCAGCAGTGGATTTTTAAGTTCTCCCTTTGTGGATTAGGTACTGGTTTCAGGTGTGGTCCTTTCTGAAGCCTCCTTGAGTGCTGGGCAAGAGCTGTTCAAAACAAGATGTTATTTTGTTCCTTCCAGTAACTGTTTTTAAATGTATTTGAGGCTGATTTAAACCATGAAGGAAAGATTTTACTTCATGGTACTGCAATGTAACTAAAGACTAGGCTAGAGGCTGGTTTCAGCCGTACTTTCATAATGCTCCTGAAGCAAGTAGCTCCCCTGGCAGATAATTATCCTTGTCTTGCTCTTCTTTACAAGGTCAGCTATTGAATTGCGGAGGAAGGCTGCGGGTGGGCCCTTTACACCCACCGCTGCACAGCACACGCTGAGAAGAGCCAGCAGCCTGGTGCAAAGCCCAGCACTTGGGGTAGTCCGTGCTTTTCATCCCAGAGTCTTGGCACACCGAGAAGCAGTTCTTCTGGTTTGTCATCAGGGGTAATGGTGGTGTTGAGGCAGCCAGGGAGCACAAGAGCTCAGTAACTCTCCAGCCGCTCTCTTCCCTCCAGGTTTGTTTCCACAGGATTAGCATCAGTCCAAACACATTTGTTCTTAATTTTCCAAATTACCAGCTAAGTAAGTGGGTGAAAAAACTTGTTCTGAGCCAGCAGAGTACTGAAAGGCCTGCAGAGATGCTTTATTTTGCCTTTGTTCCCTCTGTTTTTCCCCTTACCTTTAATGACATTGGACAATAGACACTAACACAGTGCAACCGTGAGGGCTGACAGCAGAGCTCACGGACAAGGAACTCGCACCAAGGCCAGGGGTCTGTCCAGGCACACGGGTAATGAGGCAGCAAACCATGGAGCTCCAGATCTCCATCACCTGGAGAGCCTGGCCACGTGGCCTGGGGAAGGACTATGAAAAGGGTTTTTCCCTGGTTATTTGAGAGAGAGAGGGAGAAAAGGGGACAGGGGGAAACTGGCAGATGGGCTGAGCACTGTGGAGGTTGTGAGCCTCACGATATTACAGGGGTGGCTAGGGACCCACTGCTAAAAACAGACCTTACCAGTTGTTCCGTGAGGAAAGAGGAGTCCTGAGAAAAGCTCAAAGGACCTTAGGAGCTTCCACACCCTGACGTGTGCCTGCCTACACTGCTCCTGTCCCATGCAGTCACTCAGGGGACTCTGGTTTAATGCTTGGTTAGCTGGTGTCACTCACCTGTCATTAATATGTAGCCATGAATCTTCATGTGGCTTTCTCGTCTCAAAGTGGAATACAATACTTGAATATTAGTGGTAGGTGTGCAAGTTTCCATGCTGTCATCCCCCCATGCAAAGCGGTGTGATTTGCAGTAGTTCCCAGAAACAGAACTATTTGGTCCCTTTTTGCAGCAGAGCTGCAGCAAAGAGCCCTTTGGTTGGCAGTTAGGGGGTAAGGTCCAGCAGTGATGGGCATTTGTCCCTCCAGCTGGCTTATGTGGATTTGGGGTTTTCAGGCACTCTGAAAGGTAGAACTGAGCATCTTACGCAGCCTGAGCTCTTCAGCCAGCGACAGGGAAACATCTAAACCAAGGTATAGTTGTGATGTGAAGGCAAGTGCTAACTAAATCAGAGGGCAACTGTGGGCTAAATAACTGGGTCATAGCTGGCATGTAGATGGGGCTTTGTAGGCATTAGATCTGTTTATTGTATTCAGGCATTGTATTTCTCATTTCCAGAATCCTCATAGTTACACAACTGCAGAGCTTGCTGAGCGTGCCCTTTCTGTGAACTAGCCTGCCTGGGAATTCGTAAGCGGTGACGCTGATTGCTCCTAGGAATCTTTGCTGAAGTTGCTAGGTTCTGGCCTCTTTATATAGCACTAGTGACGGGAGCATACTCCTAGGCTGAATCTGTGCTAGAAGTTTTTCTTTCTCCTGTTGTTCAATGTGTGCAGGCTGGAAGTGGCACCCTGTACCCAGCACCACGAGTCCTTGCATCCCTCCTTATTCCTGGCAAAGTTCAATGGTACAGGAGATAAAGGAGTTACCTCCTTTTTTCCATCCATTTCTGCAATACTTTTTGCTCAATTGTTGTTGCATCCTTTTTGGTTGTTGATTAATCATTCTGGTATTGTTTTCTTCGTTTGGGTTTAATTTCCCTTTCTGTGTTTCCAGTGAGTATTCAGAGCCAGAAGAGCTCCCACAGTGTGTCTGGAGGGAGGATGATATTTCCAGAGTACTGTTCACATGGGGTGCAATTCTGTCTCCATTGAAATCTGGTGGCAAAGCTCCCACCTACTTCAGTGGGGGCCAGGTTTTCATTTCTGGAACTCAGCCAGTGCTTTTCTTTTTATTTCTGCGTGTGTGCTCAGCAGACGTTTCCTCTTCTCTCTCTCCCTGTTTCTCCCCATGCTCCTGAAGAGATAATGTCTTCCATGGGACCCCTGGTGACGTGGTGTGCTATGAACATCTGGACAGGACTTCATGTAGGGGCCCATCCCTAGAGTTCCTTGCTAAACCAAGTATCTCCAGTGTACTAGCACTGAGCACTTAAAAATGGACCAGCAGTTTCTCTCAGATGGCTTCTACGAAGGTCGAAGCCTTCCTCAAGTCCCTTGGGCGTTTCTACAGCCCAAAGTCTGTTCAGTATTTAGTCTTAGTGATTGTTTGCTCTTTGTCGTGGGATTTTGTGCCAGATCCTGGGATATTATCTTGTAATGTGATACTTCTGTAATTAGTTGCTGAAAATGGATGGATGGAAAAACTGAAAACCTGGAGTTGGAAAAAAAAAAAAGGGAGGAGGGAGTGAAAAAATTGTGTGAAGTACATAAGAGTTCATCTCAGCTGAGTTTCCTGCTCTGACCTTATTACTTTTCATCTCTCCAGAGGGTATGAAAGAAGATAAGCTAAAGATCTTTTTCCGCAATAATGCATCATAGCAGTCAGTGTTGCCTAATTTTTAGTAGTGAGTTATGCAAAATGCTAACATCTTTGGAAATTCCAGTGCAGGTGGAATTTCCTGCTCTGCAGATTATACGAGCTGGACTTGGCTAAGATCTGAACTTGAAGAAGCTCTGAGCTACACCAGCTTTGGAGGAGTGGGAGGTGGCTTTGGGATTTGAGGAGGACATTGCAATATTCTTTGGGTCAGGCTCAGGTGGGACTGAATAGTATGCTTAAAAAAGGTAGTTCTCTGGGAAAGGAGCATCTAGATATTTTAAAGGTTGTATGGTGACACATGCAGGGGGAAAAGTAGTTGTTAATTTTTTTAATCTTTTATAGCATCCATGATCATTCATCTCCCTCAGCCCATGTGGCACTTGCTAATTTCTGCAGTAGATAACGTGCACTGCCCGAGTCTTTGCTCTCTGTTGGTAAATACCTCTGGTTTTTCAATTTAGACAAGCTCTTTGTTGGCATACCTTGTTACACTGCATAATGCCTCAGAAATCCAGCTCTGTCTCTGTAATTGGAGGAAGATCCATCAATGATTCTGCTGCAAGCATGGGGAGGAGTTTTAGTATGAAAAACCACAAACTCTCCTTCCCCTAAGATGTCATATTGCCTGCAAAGTCCACCGAGTTTGGGAGGCTGTACAGCAGTGTGGGCAATCTAGAGACTACCGGCAGTTCCTTTTCTGCTTCTCATTTTGTTCTTTCCTTAAAACCCTGACAACATATAGCTCGTTGTGACGTTAGGACACTTTCAAGTCTCTTTGATAGCTCTTTATTAAATCTATTAATATAATATCTGAAGTCATTACTTTGATCCGTGTATGTCTAAAATGGCTTTGTGAAGAATAATCAGCCTTTGGAAGTGGGTGAAAGTGCATGACAAGAATCTGATCCACTGCTGTCATGCAACAACTTGACTGTTCCTCCTTGCTATTAATAGGAGGGTTTTTAGGCAGAATGTAAAGGGGAAGGAAAAGGTGGAAAAACTCCCTAGACAGTAGTTAATACGGAAAGTTATTAACACTTGCATTAGCACCTAACGCTGTTCTCGAGACAGAATACTGATGGGACCTAGTTAAAGACTGAGCAGATTGTGTCCCATGTGCCTCGAGTATGACATAAGTCCTGGTGGCTCTATTAAAAGCCTGTGCGGATGTTGCACTAAATAGTTGTCATGGACTGAAAATTCCAGTGAGCTGAGGTCTTAGATGCATTTTGAGACTCACACCAGTGCCAGCATAGCATTGGTGGTTTGAAAGGCCAGCAGTGGTTTGAAAGAGTCACCAAGTGAAACCTAACTGGCACTAAAAATATGCTCTGAACTATTAATACACCTACAAGGCTCCTGCCAGGCTCTGTGAATGGACAGGGAAGTTTTCCTGGTGTAAAAATGCTCTTCGTTTCCATATGTTGAGATGTGAAATACAGACCAAGTGTTGCTGTACAGCAAATTGCAAAGAGGGATATACAAAAATGCTGTGAAACAAGGAGCACATTTAAAGTCTATTTTTTTTGTTTGTTTTCTATTTCACATCTGCTATGTACATTGACCTTGTGTACAGAGCAAGGATGAAACTATCAGTTCCCAAATCTCTCCTCGTCCCTGCAGACACGCTGAGCTGGGTCTGTGGCCCAGGCGGGGGGCATGGGAGGAACACACGGTAGCCTGGACTAACCTAGGGTGCCAAAAGGGCTGCAGATCTTAAGAAACGGGCTTATGGAAAGATATGGAAAAAAATGTTCTCCTTCAGTAGTGGAAGCTCCATTTACATGTCTGTCTCTACATATAAATGCTGGGGCAGTTAGCAGCTTGCCTTTCTCTGTCCCAAATTGCTTGTTCCTGCCTCTGTGTTGCCCTTCAGTTGTGCAGCTACCTTGTAAGCCCAGTCCAGAAGGTAACCAATTTCTTCCTGGCTGTTTTTTTTTTCATTTGAATCAGTTCCCTGATCCAGAAGTGGTTGTACCAGTACAACAGGAGGAAAGAAATGCCAGGCACAAGGGAAGAGACTGATGTATAAGCCAGTTGTCACAACACTATTGCCAAAAGCGAGCACACTATCTCAAGCACAACTAGACCCTACACAGCTGTCTGTTTTGCCCAGAAATCAGGATAAACAAATAGGCAAAGGAAGCATGAAGTGTTTTGCATCTCATTTGAATGCTCTTATCTGAGTATACAGGCATTTTATTAATGGTCAACGAATATGGGAGACATAAGGGTTTTATTATCTGTTATGATGACACTCAGTAGCAAAAGTGCCGTTGTGAAAACTGATGGCACACAAGCGTGTCCCTGGATATATCACTCCGAGTTGCTCTGGATGTGCATTGCATGCATGCAGGGGAAAAGGGGATCTGAGGACTGGGATCAGGGATAACATAGCTTATGTCTGTATTTATGCTTCACTGTCTTAAGCAGACAGCTAGATAAAACATTGAACAGGAAAGCTTTTAAAGCAAAATGGACAATATGGAGTAAAATACAAGTCTGAACTGCGGAGAGACCACATGACTTAATACTGTCTGATGTCTTTGATTTATACTTGAGAATGAAAGCCTTGCCTTGCAAGAGATGTTCAGCATCTTGCGTACAATCTGCTTGATTATTTAGGACTCATTCTCACATCTCTAATGTCTGTGGAGTTTTTATTCTCGACAGTTTTTACACAAAAGCCTCCACTGAAATCGTACTGTTTAAGATCCAATGTGCTCCTATGATTCTGAATCTTTTCTGACCAATTCAGGAACAAAGACAAATGGGAGGTGCTTGGATCAGCACCTGAAATAATTAAGAAGTAAGACCGAGCACCACTCCTCTAGCTGGGCAGGTAAAGGAAAGGCAGGATCCCAGGGTCAGTCCTGCTGGTTGCTGCCATTATTTCAGAGGGCTAAGCAATGCACTGTACTGTGCAGACCCCAGAGACCCCTGCCAGGGTCAGGCTCTGCTGTGCCAGTCATTATATACACTGAGAGTAATAGATGGCCCCACTTCTGAAAAATTCACAGGTAAGAGCCGATCATAGCAAGCAAACGGATCTAATAAGACCCCTGCCAGGGTCAGGCTCTGCTGTGCCAGTCATTATATACACTGAGAGTAATAGATGGCCCCAGGTAAGAGCCGATCATAGCAAGCAAACAGATCTAATAATTTCAGTGGGAAAAGAAAGTGAAAAGGCAGCTGTGCGTATGGGAGGGTAAAACATGAGGCTGAGATAGAGGAGGTACTCCTAGAAGGTAGTGCCGTTTCTGCAGCAGTCACTCTTGATGGTGCTTGCATGTATTTTGTTCTAGTTGCGTTGCTTCATAATGGAGCGTACATTTGCCTTAGTGCTCCGGTAGTGTCGTGAGCACTTCTGAAGGTAACTCAAATGAAGGCAGCAAGCCAGGCAAAAGCTCTACTGATGTGCAGTTTCCAGGCATTGGTATATACATTTTTCTCCTTATTCATCTAGGCTTTTGAGTCAGTGAACCTGCAAGAGAATCCTCTGCACATGGAAGCCATCTGGTTTCTCACAAGCGTTTAAAGAATCACGCGCATACTTACACATGTTCTGCTTGTGTTGTAACCAGCAGTTTTGATTTCTCAAAAAGCGTGAGTTGTATTTAGAAGCAGATGAAGTGAAAGAGGTGTGTGTATGTACGTGCCTGTGTGATATTTTTTGTATGAGAGATAAATAATCTTTCAAGAGATGTCTGGCTTGCAAGAAGCATCCAAAACTGCTCTGCTTTAAGTTTTCTCTGGATTCTTCTAGGGGCAACAGCTCAGATTTCCACATACTGTATTTAGTACTTCTGCTTTCAGCCTGGACCAAAAAAAAAAAAAAAAGGTGTGTTTTTGAAGCAGCTCTTTCTTTTGTTACTTATCTTCAACTCCAGCAGAAATTAGGGTGCTTCAGGGATCCTTTAGGGTTACCACAGTAACTAGGTCACTTCCACAAGTTCTCACAAAATCTTTAGTAATTGGACTTTTCTCTTTATTGTGCAGCATGTGGGCAATTTTAAGTAAAGATAATGCCTAAAACTGATGCTTTGAAACCAGTAAGCCAGTTGGAGAAACTGGCTTATGTGTGTTTATAGACAACATGAAAGATCAGCACAAAAGTAGGTAACAGGTTAAAAACCCAAGAGGAAGCGTCCAACTACTGGTATGAGTGTCAGGAGAGGACTTTCTCCTGCTTCAGAGCCTATGGGGGATGGGAGGGATGGGTAAGCCCTCACATTTTGGGATGCTGAAATTAGGACCCACATGGTTCTATTCTAGCTCAAGCAGGTGCTGTCGTTGTCACTGCAGTGACAAGGCTGATATCCTGGGGAGTATACTCAGGCTGTACTCAGCACAGTGCACAGTAGTATCACAGTTGCGTTAGTGAATATCTGGGCTTTCAAAGTGCGCTGGAGATCCATGATGGAATATCCACCCAGCTTGGCCTTTTACTGTGACTATCCTTGCGAGTGCCAATATCTTTGACTGTTCTTTTCATTTTAACTCATGTTACCTTATCTGAGGCACTCGGAGACCAGGCAAGAACATATGCTCTGTTGTGGCAATAATTAATACACGTATTAATGTGCAAAACAGCTTACCTGGAGATCTCTGTGGTGAATTTCTGCTCTATTTGCCACTGTCTAGGTCGCACAGTGCTGTTAGACAATGGAAAACCATACTCCTACAGGAAAAATGCATAGAAAATGTATAGAAGAAAGATACCACTGGAGAACTCAGAATATGAAAAGCACTTAGTTAAAATAGCTTTATTAAATCATAGCATCTCAGCGGAGGGGAAAAAAAATACCACTAAAGAGGTTTTAAATCTGCCAGTTCCTTGTGCAGATAGTTAAATAAGGTAATGTTTTCAGCTGTTAATGTGTATTTGGGAGGAAGCCACCAAATGTGGTCTGTCAGGTACATATGACAAACCTTGCTTCAGATTTTGCCCAGTGTGCATGGGATACTGAATTCAACTGAGATGTTGCTAAACTTTATTGCTTCTTTATAATTGCTTTCTGAAAAGGTAGTGTCACCAGCAAGTTGTATCTCTGTGCATGAAAAGCTATCAGTCTGTAGGACTGAAATAGTCTCAGAGTTGGAGATTTTAGAAAAATGACCCTCTGCCAACCTGCTCTGGGAGATGTAAGGAAACAGTTTTGAAGAAAAGCTGTGACAGAAAGATGATATTTTCAGTTGTTCACCCTCCAAAGTGCCTTGTTAAATTACTCTAATGGCTGCGTATTCCACAGTGTGGAAACATTTATTTGCAGTAATTCATTCCTTCTGTCTCTCTTTTTTAAAATAAATCTTTGTTTTTTGTCTGTTTATGATTGAGAGATGCAAGTCCACTTCTCTTGTAAAAACTGAATATAGACTGTCATTTATATTCAGCTTCTAAAAAGCCCTCTTTCCAGACAAGATAAATAATGTAACAATATTTTAATCTTTTAAGTTTTTCTGAAAGCTCATGAGGTCTAAATGTTCTCCCAGCAGCCATCACTGTAGCCCCACCTTTGCTACCAAAACCCCGCCACACAAACCCAGCACAGTGGCCTTCAGGCGAGATTGAGTTCTGTCTTTTGCATTAGCCTTGCTGCTTATTGTTCTGGTTGCCTCTCTCTGGGTTCTGATTGTCACATCGGACATTTTGCAAGCAAGTAAGTGGAGCTCACTTTTTTTGGTGAGGTTACTTGTGTGAACCATGAGCAAGGAAAGCAAAAGGAGCTCGTTAAATGAGGAGGGAGCATGCTTGCACCTTTGCTTTTAGGCTGGTTTGACATCTCAGGTTAAGGAGTCAGGTCAAGTAAGGCTGCTATGTTCTTTTTCATAAAGACTCATTTTGGGCGGAAAGGGAGACAGGCAGGAAGGAGACAGGATCAGAGGAAGACTCACATGAAATTAATTTAAAATCTTTAACTCAAAATGCTTGTTAGTTTGGTTTCAGTTTCTGTAAAGGCTGATTTTTTTTTTTTTTTTACATTCTTTACATAAGGCATTTTTATAAGTGTATTTTCAAACAAGATTCTAATGTAGCAGGCCTGGCCTGGCAGATCAAAGATTTATTTTTTAATGGGAACAACACAAATGTTGAGCTATTGCAACATTGTCAAAGAAATGTTACAATGAAAAGGAGATTGGCATCAATTGATTTAACATTTCTAAAATGAATGTAACAAGAGAAACTGTTGACCTTTTTCTTTATGAATGCTTTTCTCAGTTGTTGTTCTGTACTCATGTTTTCTCTGTGAATGTACATTAATATACAGAGCCCAGCTTTTTAGGATTTTATCTTGTGCACAAACCCTGCTGCTGGGAACAGTAACATTTTGGACATTTCTGTTACAAATAGGCAGTGGCTCTGTGTATCTCCTAGTTGTATTTTAATCCTCATTTCATCTGCTTGTGATGAGTTTAAATGTGCTTATTTTTCTTTCCTATAGAATGCTTTTGGATACATCAAAAATAGTGCTAAATCCTTTAAGCAAACTGTGAAAGCAACCTAAAGGAGATCCAAGGGGCATTTAAGAGGTTTTACTTTTCCAAAAAGAAAAAGTTTTGATACAGGTTTTTTTTCCTGATTTCTAAACTAATGAAAAGAGACACATTTCTCATAAAGCCAACCATGCATAGACAGAGAAAATCAGGGTTTTTTGCTTAAATTTGCAGGAAGTCCTGGCAAATGTTCTTGCTGGAAACTAGGGGCTGTTTCTGGGTGTATAGGTCTACTTTACTCTTCCTGCTAGTACACAGTTACACAAGATTCATAGATTATACCAGTCCTGACAATGTCATATCCCACCTGCCAATCCATAAATGTCAGCAGCAGTTTGAGTCATTTTGCACCCTGTGCAAAATGCCAACCCACAGCATGACGCAAGCACAGCACCGTACTGGTACACAGACCATCCCAATAGTGAGAAGCTCTCGTTTTGGGAATTCTTGAGTACAAATTTCACATTTTGATGGGGAGATTTCTGTTTGTGGCCATGGTCAGATTCGGTTCTCCATTGGAGAACTGCAACAACTCTAAGTAGAAAATCTTACCAATAGTGAAACTATTGAGTAGGCTGCAGGGAAGATCAGAGATGGAATAATTTCTGTTCAAAATCTGCATAATTACACTAGAATGTAAAACATGTTGCAAGGTTTGGTAGGCTTGTGAGGTTTAAGAGAAAGGAGCATTAGCAACTGAACTCATCTGTCATCATAGGATGTAAAAAAACCCATTAAATCTCTGTGGGCTGGTGTTGCATGAAGAGTTCTTTTGAAAACCAGGTATTAGAGCTTTTAACTGGCATCCGGCTGGGATTCTGCACTGGCAAAGAGATGAACTCAGTAGCTGGGGAGCTTGTACAGTGAATGATGCTAATTGCTAGCAAATCTGAAAGGGATTATATCGTGCAGCCACTACAATAGCAGAGAGTAGACTCAGCTACCCAGGACATCCCTTCCAGTGCACATCCCCTAAGGCTTCCCCTTTAAGTAAGAGAAATACTCCCTGTGTTAAAGAAATTGTTCTACTGAAGCTACTTTGAAGTGTGGTTCCTGCACTGTGTGCCCTTTCTTGCTATTGTTTTAAAACAATGCCCTCACTTACACTTCAGAGAAGATGAAAAATCTGAAAACAGTGAAGCATTTCAGGTTACTTATTTTAAAGAAGACGTTTATGATAGCTCCAGCAGTTGGTAGTGACTCATCTTAAGTGTTTGTCAGTGCTGGGTGAAGGTCAAGGCTGTCCCTTCTCTGTGTGTGTGAGGGAGGATCAGACACAAGTACCTACCAAGAATGCATCCGAACACAAGGCACTGGAAATTAAGTGCACACTGCTTTCAGTCAGGGTAAGAATTCCTTATGTAAAGATTCTGCAAAACTGGAAGAAAGCTTCCTTGCAGAATTTTTAAATTATCCTAGGGGCCTCAAAAGAGGACTGTATAAATGCTGTAAGAACCCCGTAGGAAGGAGATGCAAATTAGTAGAATATGTTACTTTGAAAGCATCTAGAATTCATTTTAAAAAACTAATGCAATTCTAATGAAATTAAGGGGCAACACTTTAGCTTGTCATGTTATTTTTCTTCATTGCTAATGCACATATAACTGGCTTAAATTGTTTCCTCTGTATGGAAAACTGGATGTTCTTATTTTAATTGATCATTTTATTAATTCTTAAATGTTTTGTGTAGACATAAAAAATGCCTGTCTAACCAATGGAACTGTTCCCTCTATGTATTCACAAAAACGTCCATTTACCTGTGTGCCCATGTTAGCATAGCAGAAATAGTGTAGCTGTACGGTATGGCTGTAGCCATCCGTTCACGTTCTCACTTTGTCCCAATACATGCATCAGACCTGTCTGTAGAATATTTTGCTATTGTTGGTGCCACACCATCGTGAACAACTACATCTTCCAGTACCTAGTGGAGTTTGTGAGACTGAAAAGCATGTGCTTTGCTTTTAAACAAGGGATTTCTTCCAGAGTCACTGAGACACAGTACAGTTGAGGCTCCATCATTATTTTGCTTTTTTTCCTCCCCCAAGAGATTTTTCTACAGCTGAGTTACACTTAAATAAATATTTATCTTTTGAACTACAATAAGTAGATAAGCCATGGCCTATGACAAAATACATAATTAAGCTGTCCAGTTCAAATCAGGTTAGACAGTCCTGTAAAGTTCAAGAACATATTTTCTCTGGGTTATTATGCTGTCTCTGTTATCTATTTCATGTTTTTATGGACTTGTGACAATTGTTCCTTAACCTAAGCAGCGTACTTTGGTCAAATGTCTCCTAGTTTTTTGGAGACATGTACCTGATGGTCCTGTAGGAGCATGAGCCTGTGACAGAAGACTAGAGATGGGCAAATCCTGCAGGTTCCCATGTGGCTGGTGGAAGGCAAGACAGTGATTTCACTGTGGGGTGTCAGAGGGGAAAAACAAAGTGTGACACACGATGTTATGGTCTGCATACATGTCTGCTGTTTGTGGGCAGCCCTTGGATAGGATGGAGGCTGCTGAAGCTGTGTGGGTGGATGGCCCCTGAATGCCGTGCTAATCTGCTCAGACTTGGCAGGCACGGCGGTCCCACAGCTGTGCCCTGCTTCAGGCGCTGGAGCTGATGCTGCAGCAGCCAGACCTGTTCTCAGGCATGTCGTTTCCTTATAATGAGCAAATAGGAAGAGGGTTTTCCCATTAACTTAAAAGTTACACTGTTAGAAATTGTGTTTTGCTGGTGAGAGCAGTAAAAACCACGTCCCCGATAGATGGGTTCCTCCACCACCACTGTGGGATTTTTCTCTTTTGGCTTCATTACTATGTGCATGGTTTTTATATCTAATGAGAAGACATCCCTAGGTGAAATTTTTATTATGGGCATTTCTGATGGAATGAAATTTCAGCCAAGCATTACCATTAGCAACATGCGTGGTGAGGAAGGGATTTGAACTGACATGCACAAAATTCAAGACCACAGGAAATGCTGGGCTAATGACTTATCCCGTTATCCTGGAGATGTCCTGGAAATCCCAGGTGGAGCCCAGAGATTGCAGCATTGGAAAGGAGGGCAGGACTGTGTGTGAGAGAGAGGGAGAGAAGATGGACATGCACTTTATTCAAGCAATTCCAGCACTGTTGAGCTTTTCAGCCACCTCTTTGTGTTTTCTCATTAAATCCTCTAATACATGCACAGGCATTTTTGTGATGTCTTTGCACAAGGATGTTCATTGTAACTGCTCTTGAAAGTTCAGTATATGATTCCTCAGTACTGGGCTTTAATAGTGACCTTGGTTTTTTGAGAGCTTATGCAGTAAAAGGTGTTTAAAGATAGAGATTTGAAAATCATGCACATGCTGCCATGACAGACAAACTCAGCCAGACTAACGTGAGCTTTTCCAACCCCCTCATTTAAAAATTAACAGGAGTTGTCTTTAAAGCAAGCTGTTGTTTTCTGTTACAGCTGTGTGCATACTTGTAATTGAGGAAGCAGTTCATAGTGATTAGGCAGAAATGGGTTTTTTTCTGCTTGTCACAGCAGCCTACGTTTCACAACAAGTTCTCAGCATTAATTGCCCCGTGCAGATTTTTGCTGGCCGGTAGCCACCTTGTACATGAGCAGAAGTAGGAGTAGGAAGCTTCTAACATCCTTGAAGAAAAGCTGCAGTAATCTGTGATCTCTTACAACAGCCCAGCCAGGCCTTGCTCTGCAGGTCCACTTTCATGTCCTATTCCCATTTTGTGCCCTTGGTGGGTTGCTCTTCTAAGCACCTAACACCCCTCCATGCAGTCCTGAGAAGGAGCCGTCTCAGGTGGCTTTGTGCAGCTGCTTTGGCCATGAAGTCCCCCAAGGAGAGGCATCACAGCTCTGCGGCGTGATCAGACCAAAGGAAAAGGGTTTGGAAACCACTGGCTGACGTTGAGCCTTCTGGTTTAATATCGTATCATGCTTGGGGGTATTGTGGTGCCTCTGGTGTGACTGCTCTGAGGGATTGGGGTGACGTTGGCCAGTAAATCTCTAAATCGCTTAGTGAAAGGATGTTTCTTCCTTGTGTTCCTTAAGAACAGAACAGAACGTAACTGAAGTTTCTCTTACCATTACCCTCTCATTCGTTCAATCCCGTGCGTTATGTATCTGAGTCAGGCTGTAATTTCCTTCTCCTTTCAGGCTTGCAGGAAGCGGGGCACACTGCTGACAGTTTTTAAATAAGAAAGTTCAGCCACAATAGCAGTCGCCAGTCTAGCCCATGGAAACTGAGATGCACACGGTTAAATTGTGTGATTTTACTTCGTATAACACCTGCTAGTACATAGAGCATTTAACTCTACTTTTGTCACATATCTGCTCTCTTTTCAGGTTTTTACATGGCTGGCAGAGTGAGTAAGGATGTTTGCTCACTGTTCAAAGGGTGTATGTCTCTCCACACTTCTGGAAGAATCCCTGCAATATCCCTTACACACCACTAACATGGCCAAGCAGGATCATTTTTAATGATATCACGTATTGATATTTGATTTGCAGTAGCACCAAGGAGCCCTGGTTGTTTAGCAGCTGCTAAGAAAACCAAATTAAGAAGTAGTCCCCATGCCACACCTGACGTTTCAGATGTAGAACGTCATGGTACCGCGGGGGTAGCTTGCAGATGTTGAATGCAAGGGGGGGGGTCCTCTCCCTTCCTTTCTCTCCTTCTATATGCTTCTTCCCTGCAGCTGGCTGCAGTACTCGCCTTGTGACAGAGCCGGCCTGTCCAGCTGCTAGCCTAGCAAAAAAATGTCTCTGAGGTAGTTTGCAGACTTCTTTTTTTTTTTTTTTTTTAATTAAGTCAACTTCCTGGCTAAGCAAAGGAATAGCAGAGCTGGCTGCGGCTAGGTGGCAGGAAGGTGAGCTAGGGCAGCAGAGGTGGACTTCCACTGCTTGGCTCTGCCCTGCTGCTGGTACGTGGAACTCTGCTTCAGCTACGTCAGAAACCTGCTCTGCATACAGAGAAATGAAACGGGAGAGTAATGGAAATGGTGAGAGAATAATACCTGCACATGAAGTGTAGCAGTGCTTGGGACTGCACGATAAGAGTGATTTTAGTTCAGTCTGGACCTAAGAGACTTTTTTGTGAGTCAATTTGGTGAAGAGTTGAATTAGGCTTTTTGTGTAACATGAAATGGAAAACTTAATTTAATGTTTCTTAGGATTCTTAGAGTGGTGTAGGAAATGGCAGGATGTTGCCAAAAGTAGCTGAAGTCTTTTAGAATTAAAGATCTTTGACTACTAAATATATAGCAAAGGTGGCTAAGGTACTTGAGAATCAAAACTGTTACAGCCCCCTGCTTCAGTATTTGAATCTTTTCCCTTTTTATGGGAGATCTCATTTTCTGATTTTCAATCAAATACATTAATAATTTTGCATGTCCTAAATAATAATTTCTAACAGGCTGTACATTGAATGAAACGCATTCAGATTTATTTCTGAAACTTAATAAGAGCTGTCCTGACCAGAGGTGCCTGTGGTGCAGCGTTTGGGCACTGAGGATGGCCAGTGGTGAATGGGAGGAGGAGGACGTGCGGCTGCATCCCACTGTCACTCTCCCCGCCAGGTAACAGGAAAGCTTGAAGGGAGACAGGAGAAGCAGCTTTGGAAAGGTTTAAGAGGCTGGATGCCCTGTTGTGAAGGCAGTAGGATGGTTCTGGTCTGGTAATCAAATGACAAGAGAGTGTGGGACTGAAAAATGGGCTTGGTCAAAGATGGAAGAAAATACTTTGCAGGGAATAAGAGCAGATGTGCAGATAAAAGGTGAAGGACCTTGAGTCTGGGGGTTGGCTGATACGGGAGCGTAGGGCTCAGTGCAGGAGACCTTAGGGTGATGACTCCATGGACAGATGATCTTTCTGATCATATTTCAACTGAGTTTCCAATAGGACAGAAGAAAGACTAGTCATGGAAAGAGAACATTTTGTTGTAGTACCTAGGCCACAGAAGTAGTTTGTTTCCCTGCTGGTCCCAGGGCAGGAGCGTGATGAGCATGACCCATAAGAGTAAGGAGAAAGAGGAAAGTATACTGAAAGCATAAATGCGAGGTTTTCTTGTGTCATACTTGGCAGAGGCATGTTCGCTGTATCACAGAGAGGGTTGGCAGCTCCCCACAAAGACAGATGATCGAGAGTTCCCAAAACATCAGCCAGCCTCTTGTAGAGAGAAGACAGATCTCCAAAGTGTTGACTCCTAAAATAGTGTTAATACGTGCTGTGAATTTGAAAGGCCTTATGTTCTGATTCATGGACAAAATCCCAAGGAGCTAGTATATGCTCATTAAAGATACATATAGATACACATACAAAATGAAAAAAAAAACAAACCAAAAGCTTTGCTTTTCCAGCCAATCAGGTCCAACTGTCTCCATGCAATAACATCTGATATGTGTTCTTCTCAGCTTTCTGCAAATGTGTTTGCTATCATCTCCATGTGTTTTATATCATATGTCCTTATTTGGACAGATTTCCCCCCCCCCCTTTTTTTTTTTTTTGAGAGAGAGCATTTGAGAGCTGATACTGTCTGTTTTATGAAAGTTAATTTATTGGTCTCGCCAAAACACAAAATGTCTTCTTAGGTAACTGATATTAAAGTTTATTGCTTAAGTGCAACATGTTCCAAATTTAGGCTTCAGAAAATGGGCTTTACTACTAATAATTTCCCCTTCATTTTTTTATGTTTGACTTGAGATGCTGGGATGTGATTTCCAGCAGTGCTGAGTACTTACAGCTGTAACTGAAGTTGGTAGAAGATATACTTGGGGCATACAATGTGCAGGTTAATGCTATAACTGAAAAATCAGGTTTACAGTATCTTAACTGGGCATCCAGAATCAGTGAATGCCTTGAAGAGCTGTGAGTCTCCATCTCAGTAGCTTGTGTCTGGAATGACGATGATGATGTTATCCCTTCATACTGCAGGGAACTATGTCTTTGACTGTTCTCCATAATGCGATGCTGTATGTTCTCCCAAAATATATATCCTAAAGAAAGATTAAGGGAAGGAAGTTTGTTGCTTTTTCACGCAATAAGATGAAAAACACGAGTGTGCTTTGGGAGAGACTCTAGTGTTTTATGTCCTATCCAGGCCCATCTATCCAGTCTGTCAACCACTTAGGGGCTTGATCCAATTAAACACATTTTTGAAATGTTGTCTCGAGTGAATCTCGCCAGGTCATGGCGTTTGATTCTTCCTGGTGTGCTGATGTTTGGGTATTCTTTGAAATGTGTTTCAGATGTCGTCTGCTTTATCCTGTGGAAGAAGCCCTGTTGCCCGTAGTATATTCAGAGAATTCTGCCTTGTTGTGACTGGGAAAGACTCTAACCTTTTCTTCCAAAAGCAGTTACCATGCTCAAGTACTTTTTCCCTGTGCTGCTCAGATGAGTCTCTCTGATGCTGGGGAATAGCAATAAAATATTTCCCCAGTACTTTGTTCTCAGTTGCAGCCAGCCAGACTTCTTCATCCATTTTATTAGCCTCTGTATACAAAAGCACCACATTAGTAACAGGTTTTTTATAACCTTTTCTCCTCAATGTATTCCCGCTGCTTCTTTTGCATTAGAGATTTTATAGGCATTTTTTTCCATGTGTTTTATTTCGGTTGGTTTTTTAGTGCAGTTATGGCCTGTTCTAAAGCGTTATAGCTGTCTAGATGATACGGAAGGAATTTGAGACTGACTTATAAAATGATTCCATAAGAAGTATTGGATGATTAATTTGAGAATGATTTTAAGAATCGGTAGTGTTTTTAAAGAACAGGAGCTTAGCGATAAAATAAATTTCATGGGTGCTGTTGTGGAAGCAGTTGCCATTTGAGGTACTGACTTCATAGGACAGTGCTCCTCCTTTTGGACTATGAGCAGCAAAGTGATGCTGTGTCAAGGCTGCAATGGGAGGGGGAAATAAACGCTGTAATGGTAAAGTGCATTCTTGGGCAGACAAAGAAAAACAGAGGGCTCTAGAAGTGGCTCTCTCTCCCTGTCATAAATCAGATGTGATGAGTAGTGTTCTGGTTGTTCTGACACTGGAAGCAGAACCTTGACTGACACTGCTTGTGCTGGCTGTGCACTGTGGCTTTGTACTGAGAGAATCCATTTTGGTAAAGGTCCCATATCAGTGTGTCTAATGACCCTGGATATATTTTCTTCTCAGGTCCTCAGAGCTCCAGGAGATGGTCACATTGCTGGTTTCTTCTGGAGCAAAATGCTTCTAGACACACCTGACTGGGGGCGATGTTTAGCAGAAGTGAGCCCCAGGCTGGAATAAGGTTCACGCCGATTCCTAAATTTTTGATATTTGTCTAGATCTGATGGCATACCTGTCACCAGGGATTTCATGTTTTGGCTTAGTTCTGTCTTCAGAAAATGAAGAGTTCTGAAATAGGGTGTTTTTCACAGTAGTGAAAATGTGAAATGAATAGTGAAATCAGGTCCAAGTTTTGCTGTGTATTTATTGTCAAAACAAGGTTTTAGACAAAGTCCCATTTTCTTCTGTACAGTTTCTGCCAGCTAACAATGGGATGTTAACTCATAAATTTTTCAAAGCATTTAATTAGATGAAGAAATCAATAATTGTTCATTTCTCCTCAAAGCTGGGAATCAACCATCAGGATCAGAAGATCTGTGCAAAACAAGATTTATTTCTTGCGCTAGATGCTCAGCTTTGTAGCTAGGCAAATAGGTTACACCCAAGTGAGTAGCACACTAGCAGCTTTTTCTTACCCTCTGATTCCTGTGACTGTCATAAGATGAAGAAAACCATTAGCAGCTGCACAGCTCTGCGCAACCGTTTAATTGTGTGCGGAGCAGGACTGAGGATGCTGAATTAGTTCACAGAGCACTGATAATAAATGAGAGAAGGGAGACTGACTCCCAGCTGAATGCTTTATTGCTGTGGCCGCGTTTTTAATCCACCAGAAGAGGAGATTGCTGGCTTTAGTTACACTTTCAGTAGATGAATTACACACCTGGTGGCAGCTCTCATTTGACATGTAATAATCAATACTTCTCTGCTTACTGACAAGTGGGTGTAATAGCAGAGAGACACCTGAAAGTCTACAGAAGGAAAAAAGTCTGTCGTCTTAGCTAAAACTTATACGCATTCAATGCTGAGAAGCTTTTGCTGAACATAATTTCAGTGTATTCTTTTTTTTTCTGCTGATTTCGTGGATGCAAATTGATTGTGGAGCTTTTAGCCCAGTCATCAGGTTCTGCAGCTTTTCCAGTTCCGTGAGCTTGAGGAAGTCTCAGCCTCTGGGGCAAGCAGGAGCAATTTTAGGAGAGCCCCACGGCACAACCCATGGGCTAGGGACATGAGAGCACGGTGTCAGACATAGCCTCCTTGGGAGGAGCACAGTGTGAGCAGGAGGGAGGCCTCCGTGAGTGCCCAAGCCACCGCAGTTACATCGGTTTGTTCCTCATCCTTGAGTGGGTTATTATATCTCAATTTGTGCCCATGCCTGTATGCTTGAGCATGGTACATGAATGTTTGTGTAAATGCACTTTTTGACTCACTTCTGAATGCTTAGGTCCTTCCCAAGACTCTTGCCAATAGTATCAAATTCCTAGAAACCCATCGTCTGACCTTTCCCTTTTGGAATATTTATTAGTGTAGAACAGCTACAGACTTACTCAAAACGTTAGGAGTAGCAGCAGCAGCAGCAAACTATTACTAGTATGCATTTTTACTGTTTTTAAAGCACTAGAGTAATTAGCTATTTTCTTCCTTGTTTGACTGCATGAGTATATGTACTCAAATATTAACATCGGTTAATGAACTTTGCAACAAGTAAAGTCTGTATGACTACTGTGTAGGGCAGTGCCATATCTACATGGTGCTATTCTTCCTGCATTAGCGTAATGAAATTTAACGTAATATTGGCTAGAGAAGGAGTTTGGTTTATTGCACCTCTCAAACCAATGTGTGTCAGGGAATAGGCGTGGAAAAAGTCTGTCTGGAAGGAGGCAGCGTGCTGCGGTGGATTGTGTTTCGCTGACATGAGAGGCATGTGGCAGCGAGGTCTACAGTTGCCTGCTGCAGGCACTAGCACTCGGGCTGAAAACCAGCTTGGGATCTGCCTTTTGCTTCATTAAGCAAAAGGCTTTGTGCCTGTGGCATGAGATGCTATAAAACACAGTAGAAGTATTAGAGTGTATGTTGTTAGACAGGAGTCTCAAATATCTAAAATCACAAGTCAGATACTCCAGAATAAAATCTGTCTAAAAATCAGGGATCTTTTAAAAAACTATTTCCTTTTCACTTCTTAAGGTTCTTTTTTAGTGAAAGCTGAGACCTCACTGAAAGTTGAGATCCTTACCTGACTTCAGGGCTGTAAGAAAAACACCAGATTTCACAAAACTTTGAAAAAGGTCATAAAAGTTCTTAATAGTGAGTCAGGCATCTTGTGTGATTGTACAAGCTTTGTCATCGTAAATAGGATCGAAAAACCAGGGGTGCAAAATGCAGGGTAAGCTCCTGGCACTTGGAGTTTAGTTGAGCTTTGCTTACCTTTAACAAATGTCACTAACTGTGCTGGCTCACGTTATTGAGCAGCCAGCCAACAACAAAAAAAGAAACCGCCACGGGCTAGAAAGCCTGTGTTGTGTGGGGGAGCCACGGTGAGGCGGTTTGTAGACCTTGCAGCCAGGTCTGCACCGAGTTCCCTACAGCGGATCCTTGTGTGCCGTAACTTCTGCAGCCTTCCGGAGTTCCATCCTGTGCACATTGGGGTCGGTAACAGGATTCCTGTTTACAAGAGCAAGCACATAACACTGAGGGATGCGTTAATTTCCTTCTGTTGCCTGCATCTTGCAAAGAAATGTCGGTGCTGACTCCTTCCCCCAAGGGGAACATGGAAGGTGTGGTGATGTCCATTTTTCTCCCCACTCTGCTGAAGCAGCAGTCTGCAGCTTTAGGATTTTGAACCGCTGTGCTGTTAGGAAGCAAGGAGGGTCTCCACCTTTCATATTTCTAGCTCGAAAAGCAATGCCAGGGGAAAGGCATGGGCATTGTTAGGATCCTTTGTTCATTTTTCTTACTGATGGGTAGTTCAGTTCCAAAGAAGACAAGCTACAAAGCCCACAGTTTGGAAAGATTACAATCCATGAATTTGAGTAATTTTATAGAATTTTCAATGTAAAACTCAAGTTTGCTGTTTTGGAAAGTGGATGCTCCTGTACATAGGTTAGAAAGTTGTTAGGTGAGCTCTAAGTCTACTTCCGTCCTGCCTGCCTGTCTTGAACTCAGTTGAGATCTTTTTTCTGCTGCAGCCCTGGAAGAAACAATTCTTGAAATAACATTTCAGCACCATAAACACTTCTCATTTGGTGCTTTGACATTTGGTGTTGGCAGCTTAGCCTGCCTCTTCAGCATGCGTTGCCATTCAACCAGTTCTTCTCTCCTGCACAGCTAGCTCCGGTGAAAATCACCTTTCTCTCAGGAGTGCTCCAAGAGCTGTTTAACATGGCTAAGCCTTGGGAACGCTGTCATGCAAATGTAAACTTGCTCTTGGGTCAGCATTTAAACCATCATTGTAATTGTTTTTAAGAATCCTATTAGTTATAGAGGAATGGTAAGTAATCCAGTGGTCTGGAACCACGTTGTTCTGGCTCAGGGAGCTGTCACCACTACGGATGATGCTTTAGGTCCTGCAGGTATATGTGTTGCACTTCAGTACTCTTGGATCTAGTCTGCGTGAGATGTCATTCAGTTCATAAGTACTTTCTCCACCTCCTATGGAAACATTTATAGCCAGAAACAACATCTTGAAACTTTTTACTACTGTCATATTGATAGGAAAAAAAATACAGATATAAAGAGGTTGTGTGCATTAATTATTTATCTTGCAATCAAGAAAGTATAAAAATAATCTAGGGTGAAAATTCAGAAGGGTTGTGAAAGAAAGCATTGGCTCCTTCAGTTTGAATAATGCAGACTCCACTGAAGCTTTCTCCGCAGAACATGAGGTCTAATCCCAGCACAAGTAAATACATGTTTTTTCTTTAAAACACATTTAAAAATCATACAGCTCCTGAGAGGAGACTAATTGTGCTCACTTAGCTTCGAGTGAATAATTAAACTGTGAGGAGTTATTATTTTCCTGGCTCCTCTGTAATGTTTTTTATTTAATAATTCTTAGCTATTCCAGTTTTAGACTTTTCAGCATCAATCAAGCTCTGCTTCTATTGTCTGAAAAATAAAATATGTAAAGGAAAAACTGCCACAGATTTAAATACATTGTATTGTTACAGTATAAATATCGTCACTGTAATTAAACCACTTGAAAATATGAAACATCAACTTTTCCTCCCCAGAGATCCAGTGTGCTTTGCTTCTCCCAAATTTTCTTGAAATAAAATTAGCTTTTAGTCCGTTAAAATTTGTTGGCTTTATCTGCTCCTAAGTACACTTGTAGTAAGTGCTGCGGGATGAAAGCAAAAATAAGTTACTCCTCCTATGCTTGTAGTTTTGATGGGGTTTGCAGTTTGGCAAAAGTCAGTAATCTGACTCTTGCTGTTTTTGGGATCAGGGTGGATTAAGGCAAATCCTTTTGTCCTGGATCAGGAACCTGTGAGGTATCTTCAAGTCAGAGGAAAGGGTAAACAGAAAAGAGGCTTGAAAAGGATGAGGGAAAGCACCTGAGAAGGCAGGTAGCCTGGTCCTGAGTCCTGGACAGAATTACCAACACCTTCCAGACATATTGCTCCCTCCAGACACTAGCCTAGCACCCTCTTAACAGTCTCCGTGAACAGAGATTCTGTCACCTAATGAGGGCTTGGGCAGATTTTTTTTCTGTTAGAAATATTTTCCTGATGGCCAACCTGCTCCACCACGTGCCTGTGACTCTGTCCTGAACTTGCTGCCTTTGGGGGAGGGAGTAGCGTGATGCCAGGTTGGGGAGGTGAAAGGGGATAGGAGGGAAGTGCCCAGGTGGTGGGAGGAAGGTCAGGGAGAGGAAAGGCTTGGATGGAGAGCCCTGGGAGCATGAGGAGGAGAAGAAAGAGCTCATCCAGGCTCCTTGTCATCATGTTTCTTGCTACTGATGGCTTGAACTTTCTGGTGTTTTTGAAATGCTTTAGACAGATATTGAATATGAGCTTATATGAAATTCAAGTGCAACCACAGTGGTGGAGAAACCTGGATCTGCCTTTGGGTCCCATCTGCAGAAGTGAAAAATAGGAATACGTTGACAGAGTGACATGACCGTAATGCCTTTTTCTTGTCTTTTCTGCTCTCACAGATGAACAGGAGCCAGCAGTCAGCAGTGATTCAGATATTTCATTGATTATGGCAATGGAGGTTGGACTGTCCGATGTGGAGCTTTCTACTGATCAAGACTGCGAAGAGGTGAAGTCTTGAAATACAAACAGAGATCCGACAGTAAACTTCAGGGGAGGGTCACAGGGAGGGACTGTGTCAGCTTTCTAGGATTTGGACCAGTCATGCACACGCCTCCAGAGTACTGTCACTCCTGCACACTCCATTCTGAGATGGTCCTGAAAAGCAATAGCAACAGTCGTGTCTGCCTGGATGCGGTTTCATCATCTACATACGTTCATTTTGTGCACATGGGAGATGAATGCTTCCAGTTTACCCACGTGCTTGAGAGCAGTCATGTAACTCTTCAGTGGCTCATAAATACGCAACTGAAATGACAGCTTGAGTGTTTTCTACACTTGTTCGTTCGGGGTTTTGGTTTTTTTGAAAAGACGTATGTTTGTTATGTTTGTTTGTTTTGTTTATAGTTCATTATGGATGGACGCTCTGTTTTTGTTGACTGACCCCAGCTTTTTCAAGAGTTCAATCCAGAAATCTGAATTCCCGTTCGCTGGTCCCATCATGATCTGACTCCAGGATTTATCATTGCCTTGTTGTTTCTGCAGGAAGTACACATGGCTTCAGAAGCAGGAGCACCGGCACCCTGCATTCACGTGAAGCTTGCTTTCGTTAAGTGGGAGCCTTGGAAATGGCAGCCTCTATTTGTAAGAGAGCTCTGAATTAACAGATTGCTGGGATTTGGGTTAAAATGGCATTGTGTTGGCTCTTACTTAGGAGCTCTGTTCTAGACAAGTATCATACAGTGTGAAGGAGAAAAAGAAGAGCTTAAAGCTCCCCTCCATCCTTGCGGCCCTTTGCTATGTTTTACGCTATTAGCAGGTGTCAGGGCATTAATGGCCTTCCTTCAAGTCACGATTCAGTAGCTGGAAAAGATCTAGCATCACATAGTGTCTTTTCTTAATTTTACAGACCAAAGTCTGACCAGTGGGCTAAAGGAGTGTCTGAGGGGTTTCCAGAGGCAGCTTGTTAACAGCTGTGCATTACACGGATGGTAAGAACATTCTTAGAAAGGGTCTGGAGATGCTGTTGTCAGGGTTGAGTTGCTAATGAAGGGGGAGGCAGCAGGTTGAAATGTTTACTTCCTGTTTTGTTTTGGTTTTTTTCTTAATGTGTTTCGCTTCTTATTTTTTATGGCAGTTTTTGCCTGCTTGTTACCAAACACAAGAGTTCAGATGGTTCCTTGCCCTTCAGAGTCCCTGCCAACATTGTCGCAAACATAATGGAATGCTTTTGTATGTAGAGAAATATACCAAAATATTTTGGGTAGGGAGGAGGGAACTTGGAAATAAACAGAAGTAACACAACTTAAAACCTCTAAATAATAACAACCTGTGATTATTATTTATTTCATCCTGAACTGTGCTTTGCAGAGAAAAGCTTGTTGTTTCTTGTTCAGCACACAATTTTGTTTTTCAGGCAAAATACTCAACTGTGAAGAAGCATTTTTAGCTTACTGTTATATAAGAGTAAATGGTTTCTGTTGACAGTCAGATGATTTGAATCACATTACTGCCTCCTGAGTAAGTCCATAGACTCAACAATTCATCTTACATTGAAATTTCATGGAGAGGTCAAACATTTTGGCTGGATGGTGTCATAGCAGCATCTCAAAATGCAACTGTTAGGGTTCTTGCTGCATTTAATCTCCTTGTGGATTTACTTGTTAGCTGTGGAAACCAACTCCCAGCCAAACTTCAGTGTGTCAAGTCTTATTCAGGAATAAATGTGTTTAGAATTATCCCTAAAGTTTTGGGCAACTTGCTGCTTTAGTACAGGAAGAAGGAAAAATAATACTCCATGCTTTTCGGTCCAGTTAGAACTCTGTTACTTTTATAGCTGAATTTTTTTGGTGTTCTTAGTCCCTAAATTGCAGGATAACTTTGAGGCAAAGGAGCACAGCCTAATAATCCTTCAAAACCGTGATCCGGAACTGCTCTGTTACATTTTTATAAGCCATTTGAAAGGACATCTCTTTTTAATTAAAGAGGTGCAGGCAGCTGGAAATCTGCTTGGTTTAAAAAGAAAGAGATGGTTCCGGAGGGCACAGCTAGGTCAGTGTTGCCAATATTTGTGGTTCTGTAATCATATTTTCCTTATTCTTTAATATCTTCTGTATTCCTCACTGCTGTGGGAAAGGCTCACAGTGTCAGGGGAACTGACAGTGAAGTTCACCCCGGCACAAGGTACCACATCAGCTCCACTTAAGCGCTGGAAATAATGCTGAAATGGGATTTCAGTGGTACTGGCCCTTCAAACAGGAATGAAATTAATCTCAAATGACTGCAGGAGTGAAGCTGGTTATACACAGTCAGGTCTCTCTGTGGAAAGTACACACACGGGTACAGTTTCTTCTCTAGCGCTGGAGCCCGGGTGCTACATGTCACAGGAACATCACGAACATGATGTCCGAGTTGTCAGCAATCCTTTAACATCCGCCCACTGCAGCCCAGCACACAGACAAAAAAACTCCTGGACGAACTGTGTGGGCTTCAGGAGAGCTGTTGTGAAGTCTTTGTTTTATTTCACAAACTTAATTAAGTTAATCTCAGTGGATGGATTGACCAATTATCTGTTGCCATAGCGGCATCACCCACAGCACAGCAGAGCAAGCGAGGTCTGTGGAAAAGCAAGGCAGGAGGTGAACCTCCCAGCTCGGTACGGAACTGGGTTTTTCACCCAGCGAAATCATGAAAGGATGCTGTGCTCAAAGGGGCGTCACAGGGATGGTAACAGAGACCCTGCCCGTATTGCTAGGGGAGCTGGGGAAGGATTTTGGAGAGGGATCACAAGTGTGCATGCTCTTTTCCCAAGTATCCCATACTAGATCTGGGGTCCCCAGCTGGCCAGTGTACGGGGAGCTAGGCTGGGTGAGACACTCTTACATATCACCATGTTGGGGTCTTTCAAAAGAGTCCTCCTAGCAAATCTGGATCAGGAGTCTCTGCTTTTGTTTTCCCAATTCTACCTGCAGTTTTGGTCAGGAAAGACTTGTCCTCAAGTTTTCTCCAGCTCTGAGAGCCATTAAGCGATAACGAGTGCAAAGCCAGGTCATCACTGAAGCCAGAACTTAGGGAAGCACTTAAGTAAATGTTTTATTCTGTCCTTCTTAAGAAAAGCACTTACAGCTAATTTTGGACTTGTACCAAAATAATATTATTTTCAATAGGTCTTCTACGAGTATAATTAAGCTGCTGTGTCAAATAGAAATGTTTTCTTAAAGCAGGACCTGGCTGACAATACTCTGTGTATATATAACCTGTGAAATGCCTTGGGAATGTGGGGTGCTTCATAAATATGAAGACCCCCAGAGGTATGTTTATAACACATATGAAAGCCTTAATTCTGCAGATCCACATGCCCATATGCAATTTTGTTTATGTGAGTCTCTCCACTGAGATTCCTCCCAGGGTAAAATTCAACCTCCCGATTTGCAGCTTTGGGCAGGATTAGTCCCATCCTCACGTTGTGTGATTCCTCGGTCCTGCTGCCCACAGAGCTTGGGCTGAACTAAGAGGGATTCAGATACCAGGGAGACTGCACTGCCTGTTCAGAGGGAAAGCCGCCTTTAGCATGCAGCCAGGAAAAAAAACCAAAATCCTCTGGTGCCCTCTGACGAACGAGTGCTCGCGCACACAATCCTGCAGCCCCGTGCAGCCCCCCCGCCCGCTGCCAGCCCAGCACGGCTGGGGCAGAGGGGCACCTCCTGCGTGGGAACGGTGGCCGGGCATGGCACGGGGCTCTGAGAAAGGTGCTTTTGTCATTAAGCTGATTCTGTGTCTCTCCAAGCTCTTCCTGTTCTGTCCTCTGAGGCTCTTTTCTGTGAGCAAGTAGAAGGTGGGAGAAGCGTTCACCTCGGTGAGACTTGTCTTCACTCAGGCTGGGCTGCAGGATGAAATCTGGACAGACAGAGACTGTGCTCTGAGTTTCCTTTGATTTCCATGGGTTTCACTCAGATGCCCTCCCAAAGGTCTATTCAAGAGGTAGGACACGTAAAGAGTTCCATGGGCAGAGTTTTGCACTCACAGATGACCCGATGTCTGCGTGCAGATGGCCAAGGCACCAGCTCTGCGTCTCTTCCCCATGGCTTACCCATGCTGGTGAGGGTTTTTTCTTTTCTGGCTGCTTTAGAGACTCTAAACCAGGAGCTGGACGATCGTAGCACTGCAGCTCGTTCTTTAAGCGTTCTGTAGAATTAAATTGCCATGTATGCATAGAAGAGTGCATCAGTATGACTATGGAAAACAGATTGTAGTGAAAACAGAAGCAGCTGCCATTTTTAGACTTTTTATGTGAGGGAGGTTCTGGCACTGAAGTAAAAGGCTTTATAGAGGCAATTTGAAAAAAAAAAAATTGAAATCATGTATGATAAGAGGTCCCTTGGATCTCACTACTTTAATGACCCCTGGATCAGATCCAGAGGAAGTCATTGGAAGGAGGTCAGTACTTTGTCTCTTGTTGAATGACTTGTTTGTGATATATTCTTATTTTGTTGACAAAATGAACCCAAGCGCCAGAGACAGATCTAGCTCTGGATTTAATCTTTCTCAAAGAGTATGCATTTTGTGATCCAAAGTTTTTGTTGTCAAACCTCTTAACCCACCCTCTTTTCCCCCCTTGCTAAATAAAAAGAAATGCTTGTCCAAGCTGAAAAATGTCTAGCTCAGAAGACCTTTGCCTATGGATGGGTTGCCCTGGCAGGTATCTGCGCATCACTTAACACTTGGGTGTACTCTTAGTCATCAGTACAACACAGTTATGGATTTTCCATATAGTATGTGGTGGTTTTGCCATTCTTGTTAAACTTGGAGTGCAGGCATCGTATAGAATTTCCAGTGTTTTGCCTTACAAACTTTTTCCTTTAAATATATGCCACAGTCCTTCAAGCAAATTCTGTAAAAGTCAAAGATCGAGGCACAGGTCTTTATATATAATCTCTGGACTGCAATTCCCTTGTTGTGACAATTGGTCTGTACCGAAATGACGATACAGGTTATACCTAACAGTGGGAAACGCTTTTCAGCCCAGGCAGCTGGGAATCTCCCAGGCTTTGTCAGAAGCTCGTTCCTTCGTGGTCTGTGTCCATAGAAAAGCTCACATCTAAGCATATAGTTTGAAATAAGCCAGGGATAGGAATATATAGTCTGTGCAAAGCAAGCAAGCCAACAGTCATTTATTGATTTCTGTTCATTTACAATAGTGGACTTTTTTTTTAACCATTTCTTGTTCTTGTGGATCCCTGTTGTAGGGCCAGAGTTACCAGTCTGCCAGCACTACGGGCCAGGACAAGCTGGCTGTTCAAGCAGGAGAGGGAGGGCTTGGTTTGCTGTTGGGATGCATCTGTTTTGCAGGACTGAAGTGGCAGAGAGATCCAGCCTGTTCCTTCCCAGCCCTCTCACAATGTTTGCTCTGGTGAGCCCCTGCTACAGGGGAAGGAAATCGTGGGATAAGGCAAATGCTGTGCTGCTTCCACTCTTGCGTTTCGTGCTGTTTGTATCTCTCGTAGCAGGTTGGACTGCTCTGGTTCAGCACAGGGGGAGAGCAGGAGCCTAAGCTCAGCTTAATGCAAGACAGGCCCAGGGTTTTGGCAGATGCAAGTGAGCTGAGCTTCTTCGTAACCAGTGCTGACCGGCATTGCTGCTTCATTGAAGAACACCGAGCACTGACTCATTTGTTTTAGAGATGCAAAACGTGTGAGTGTGTATGGGGCAGCCAGCGTGACAGCGGTGAATCAGCATGGTTAACGCAAGCGGGGAAGAACAATGCGCTGAAATATTTTGGGGGTGAGGGAAGATGAGGGTGGAAGTGTTGTTTGAGCAGGCTTCTTAAATAGGGACAACTGATCCAACACAAGCACTTTTTATTTTATTTTACCAAGCTGTTACCTGAACTAATTGATAGTTTCGCAGTTGAAGGAGGAACACCAGATGGACTTCTAGTCTGGATTTTTTTGCGTGTAGCAGATGGCAGCTGCGGGCTGGGACGGTGAGTGAGGGAGAAGGCTGCCCTCTGCCACACAGCCTCCCCCGCCGGGCTGGGAACCCGCTCAGCTCCCTGCCTCTTCTCTGGCACTTCTTTTGCAAAGGAAAAAAAAAAAAAAATCTTCTGAGCATGAGCTCTGTTTCAAAGGGAGAAATAAAGAAGAAAGATGAATGAAAGATGATGTGGATTTTGAATGAGAAGCCAACAGATGAATTTTCCATCTGAAATTAATCTTGCCTCTCTCAACTATTTTAATTGTGAATTGGTGGAAGTTATTCCTTTCTGGAGTGAATGCAAGAAAAAAAAAAAAAAAGGAGAGAGAGGAAAAAAAAAGCATTTTCCCTTTTTTTTTTTAATTCCCTGATTCTTCAGTCCCGTGTATCACTGAAACAATAGCAAGATCAAGATGCTTGTTTGCTCTGAATGTATACAGTTATTTCAGATGTCAAATATCTAAAAGTTTTTTGTATGTGTGCGTAATACCATCCTTCTTGTTTCATGTTAGGAACCTGAAATGACTGTACCATTTTATAATTAGAAATGTAAAGAGGGGATAGTGGGTGGGAGGGGCTGTTATTTTTATAGCAAGATGTTCCTTGTATTTAGTGAATGTTTAAAATGGTTTTGTACTCGTCAAAATATACATTCCATCCATTTCCACAAGAGAATTATTTTTATTTAGTTTATAAGCAAACCAAAAAAAATGTGGCATCCTGTTTGTACACAGTTCATGACCAGAGCAGAAGTATCCTGGTTTCTACTGATGGCTCCAAAGCTTTTTCCAGCCGTGTCTCTTCTAACACACTGCAGAGCCAGACCAGCAAATGCCAATGTGAAAAAGGGAAGAAAAATCCCCAACAAAATAAATACCACATGGATAAGCGCACAGCTTACCGAAGTAGCTTCCAGTTAGGAGACAACGGTCTGTGCCAGTGACGTTCTCCGAGGTAACCAGTCCTGCTGTGGGCAGCAGGAGCGGACTTACTGGGGGGCTTTCAGCCCTGCCAGCCCTGGCAAGCTGGGGGGTGACAGGGCTGTCACACACACGTGCTCATGCACTGCATCTCTGGTTGCACTGCGGCTCCCTCAGGATGGGAACGGATTTTTGCTGGTAGAGCACTCGGGTTCTGCTGGCTGACTGTGGAAACAACCCTTCATCTCCACCTTAGAGAAAAGTTACTTTCTCAGACAGCTACACTTTGGTTTGTGAAACACCTAGCGGAAGCCCATGGTGGAATCACACCGTGGCGTTCACATCAGTGGTTCTTTTTCTTGTAGTTAGCTTTTCTGCCAAAACAGCGCAGGAGCAGTTTGTGAAGCGAGCCTTTCTTCTAGAGTTACTTTCTGTAAGGTATTGCAAAATACTTTAGCTCTTTGCTGATATTTTATAATGTATACATCTTCCCTTCCAATGCACTTTATCTCTCTTGAAAAATGTGGGAGTCAGAGAACTACCATCTTAAAGGGATTTGCCTGAAATCATGAGGCACACACTTTTTTTTCCCCCCCTTCTTGCTTTGTTCTATACTGTAAATGCTAAAGAGCATGGACAGTGACTCAGCTGGGGGAAGTACCGAAATGTCAAGGCTAATATTTGGAAGCATAATTCAGTAGTACAACACGGCTATTTTTGTTATATAGAGAATTATAATGTAAATACGTGAGACTGTGTTATTATGTACTAGTAAAATATTGCAACTCTCAAAGTTAAGATGGTGAATTCCAAGGAATTTTATTGCAAGTTTTTTAATAAAACGAATCTGAATACTGTGTTGTACGTATTTTCTAACGGACTGTGTAAAACTGGCATTTCCTGAGGTGTGAAAGTTGCTGCTTGTTCCTGCCTGAGCTCGCCCGCTGCAGAATTTGGCATTCACAGGAGGCAGGAGCTGTAGCAGAAAGGGACCCGAGTGCCACCGCTCCAGCCCCCGTTGAGCTTTGCTCTCACGGTTCATGAAGGAGGTCCAGCGAGCTGGCTCAGAGCAGGAAATCCACATGAGATTTATCACGGCTTTATCAGCAACGCCTGGAATTATTTTTTCCCCTCCCAACCCGTGTCAGCCAGTCGGTGGCACCGCCTGGAGCTCCCTGTCCCACCAGTCCAAGGGCAGCAGCCCTTTGCACCAAAAAAAAAACCCCTGGGCTGCCTTCGGAGGGAGTGTTTAGGTATTGCCAGCCAAGGAATCTGGTCTCGCTCTTCCCCCCCGCCTTTGGCTTTGTTCTCTGCCTTCATTTAATCAATGGCCAGGGGAGCGCGGGGTCGGTTTTTGTTGGCGGCAGCTGTGCGCAGTTGCTATGTGATCTGTGCACACAACACAGCTGCCGCCGGTGCTGCGGGTCTGGCGGGAGCATCGCAGCAGAAGGAACGCGGCGTGGAGCTGCTGGGAATGGCATCAGGGCTATAAATAACGCGGGACGTCAGGCAATGAATTCCAGGGTGCAGGCGCATACTTAGCGCGTGGGTTACATCACTGTGTTCTCTGCTGTAGAAGGGATTCATTTCTGGTCAAAATACAGAAATAAAGCTGTGCTGCTCTACATTCTACATTTTTTTTTTCCTTCAGAAGGAATAAGGGAAGCTGTACTCCTGTGATTCAAGGAGGTGACCCTCACACCCATCACAGTCAAGGGAGAGGACTCGAAGGGACTTTATCCAGATTTGCCCAGAGCAACAATTCGCATGACCCGGGGTCCCCTCTGTCCCGTGACACCCAAACTGGGTGCGGAAAGAAAGCGAGCTTTGTGCTGCGCCTGAGGGTGCCCCGAGGGGAGCTGCAGTTCCCTGGGCCGGGTCTTGGGGAGCCACTCTGGAACACCCACTCTGCGAAGGCGGTTCTGGAACGTGGGGAGATCGGGTCTGGGGGCATCCTACAGGGAATAAGGGGACTTCACAGCCCAAAAGAACTTCAGTGGGTTGGTGCATTTATCGTAGATAAGCCATAGCAAATCGGTGCTCAGTAAGTGAGGGGGTAATTTTGCAACTTGCTCATTCCTCAGCCTTTGATCCCCCTGCAAACAAGCTGTCGGCAGTCCTCAGCCACAGCGGGCAAAGCGTCACCACCCTCGTGCCTGGGCCACGCTCTGCTGCAGGCCACCCCATCGCTCCTCCAGACATCCTCCTGGCCATCTGCATCGCAGCAGCTTGGCTTTATCCGCTCACCGGAGAGCAAAGCCAGGCTCGCGGAAGGAGCCCAGCAGTGACTTGTGGTGGCCAAAGCCCAGGCAGATGTCCCTCCTGCTGCAGCCACAAAGCAGGGCAGCTCCTGGCAGAGGGACAGAGCGGGCATCTGGGTGCGGTAACACCGTAGGTGTGTTGGCAGAGCCCCAGAGCTGGTCTGCAGACCCCATGACCCAGGTTATGCTTGGG
>NW_010100026.1:0-334 GCF_000699245.1 Pterocles gutturalis | reverse complement strand
AGGAAAGGACGATGGTGACAAGCCCCGTGGTGGGGACACAGCCCAGCTATCACCCAGCACCGTGCGGGGAAACACTCCCAGCGCCCATAGCCGTCGGGTGGTACCCACACACAAGCGGTGCACCCCATCCGTGTGCCCTGGGGCCTCCCCGGGGGCCGGGGGGGGTGCCAGGCACATGCTTTGTAACCATGGGTGTGATGGTGTTTTCTGACAAACCCCAGCTTCTGGAAGGAAAGGAGCGAGGTTAGAGGGGAGGGAGGACGAGGCAGACTTGCAGCCCGGACGGCTGAGAAGAAAATGTTTCCAAAAAAAGGCGTGAGAAAGGGCTTTTATC
>NW_010100025.1:294986-297328 GCF_000699245.1 Pterocles gutturalis | reverse complement strand
CCCCTTTTGTTTTCAAGGAATGCTAAATACCTTTACAAGTCTGGGCTGTGGTTGTTGTTAAATAATTGCTGTTAATTCAGTTTTGAAAGAGTGACACTGTCAATAATGTATAAAATTAAATTATTTTGAATTATCATTATTTTTTCCTTGTATTCTTGGTCACTTACTGCTCTGATGTAAATCCTCTCCTGGGGGGCCTGTAGCTCAGGCACCAGAAGCCTTCTGTCTACAAGAACTTTAGTGTAGTAAGTGGATCAAATGACTTTGTACAATCAGTGTTTTTGGCTTTTGGGTTTAGTTGTGGTTTTTTGAAGTTTGGTTTTTTTTTTTTTAGTTTTCATTTACCTAGTGAAGTGATTTGCCAATTTTTTTTTTTCATTTTTATCGCTCAACATTCCTAAATATACTAGCAAGACCTAGTGGAACAAAACCTGCGAGAGCATATTAAGTAATTTTACTTTTTGACTCCATTCCTTCTTTTGCTTTCTGTTATCCTACTTAGTTTCTAATTTGTTGTAGTATTTTACCTTTTACAGCACTATTACATACTTGCAAAAGGCTTTGGAAAGCTCAGGTAACTTCAGTCCATCTGAAGATACACAGTAAGAATTACTTAAGGTGGTTTCAGGGAACCATAGTAATAAAATACCACCTTGATGGGTATTTTCACTGACTAGAACTTACAAGGATCTAACCCTTGATTGCAACTGGAGTACTAGTAGCTTCCAACCCCATTTAAAAGCTCTTCTCCCACTAAAATCTGACAGAAATTAACATAGAGTAGAAGTAATATAAAGATTCTGTGGACTGAATGAATGAGGGTAATGTAGAAAGAGCATGATGTTCTAAAACACTCCCTTTCCTTCCTTCTCTGTAAACTCATTACAAACTCAACACACTCCTATGACAAATAACAATAATACACCAGCAGTAACTACACTGCAAATTATGCTGCAAAACCCAGCCATCAACAAGGCTGGGGTTATAAGAGGGTCAAGTTAAAGACTAATTTTATTTTTTAATTAGAATCTAGAAACTTATAATGGTTTAAATCATGTGTCTACGCTGTGTCATAGAAGTTTTCATATGGCCCTTCCTGATGAGTGTATTATTCAAAAAACAACATAAATACATAGCCATAGATATTACCTAACTTTAAATATATTACCCTAAAAATTATTCAGTTTTTTCAATCTGTGGCTGTAATCCTAAAAGCAAAAGAATTAAAAGAAAAAAAGCCAAACCCTTTTCTAGATAGTCTCTCTGAATGTGGTATCCTATTACGGAGTCTGACTAGGATTTCTGATCCGTATGGGGGGAAAGCATCACCAAAATGGGATACTCATGTGAACAGAAGTAGGCACATGAACATCAAAGAATTTTGTTCCACATAAGACACAGAAAATACATTTAAAATTTAAAAAAAAAAAAAAAAAAAAAGAGGAGGGTGAGTGCAGAACAAAAATTACCCCAAAGTGGCAGTGATAGATACAACTCCCAATCAGCATTTGCAGGAAAGTACAAAAGGTTAGCGTTATCCAAACACGAAAACAAATGTTAATACTTTGGGGGTTTTTATTCTCAGGAATCTTTAGCTTCTGAAGAAAAACATATTCTTAAAAGTCAGCAAGAAATCAGAACATTTTGACAACAATATAAGCTACATTTTAAAGTCTAAGAATATATTCAGTATTCTATGCCAAAAAAAGAGACTTTCAACAGAAAGTAAATGGGGAAAAGAGAAGGTTTTAGGTGTTCAAGAAGGATATTTCCATTTTAAGAGTAACTATAACTCAGTCTTAGCTTGCTATAAATTGTCCACAGACAACTGAGGCTAGTCTGGGAGCCTGCCTGCCTACCTCATTTAATATTTGCCATTAGTGAGTTAAAAATATCAAGGGGTGAGATCACAGGCACAGGCCTGAGATCCCCCTCACCTCTCCTCCTCTGAAGCTCAGGAGATGCAAATGGCAGCACACCAAGAAGAGTCAAAACTTACAGCTCAAGATGTATTGTCCTTGTGCTCCCAGAGACCTCCACATGAAGACATTCTTGTTAGAAAAGTAAGCCCCTGTTATGAGATTGTGATTACTTTCAAGAAGACAGTTACCCTTTGCTGGAGCCTCTCTGGAAGGGCAGCCAGATCCCCCTGCCCTGCCTGCCCACCCTGCTGGGAGGGAAGGGCTGCTGGCAGCACCGATTGCCCACACCTGGCTGCAGATCTCAGCCTCCTGGAGCACAGCCAGGGCAAAGACTTCCCCCTGGGTGGGGTTGGGACTGTGGGGATGCATTGCCTGCAGATTCCTCACAAAAAAGCTGGGTAATCAGTTGACATCTTGGCA
>NW_010100025.1:266781-294958 GCF_000699245.1 Pterocles gutturalis | reverse complement strand
AGAGCGGGGCACCTAGGGGAGCCTGCTCTGAGGAGACACAGCTTTCTTGGGGTGGACAAGTTTTCACCATGATACTGTAATATTTAATTCTGCTCTCAGTAATAGTCATTGAACAAGTCCCTGTGGAGATAACCATGCCCCACCACTGCCGCTGACGGGTGCAGCACCGCTGCAGGCAGTGCCTGCTGGGGCTGAGCCTTTGGGCAGGGTTAGGCTTCACCAGTACTACCCCAGAGAAGGATTTAAACCACAGGAGTGCTAGCAACACACAAAGTGCCCAGAACAGCACCCTGGCAGTACGCTGCCAGCACAGAAGCACTGTCACCACTATGCAGTAAACATGGGGGAAGCAAAGCCCTGCACGTACCCCCACAGCGCCCTGCACAGTGACTGAGGAGCAGTGTCTGAGCATGTGCCCATGGCCAGCTCTTCTAGGAGCCGAAAGCGGCTGGCCAGACTATGTATATGTGCATATATGGGCTCTATGCCCCCCTTCCCTGCTGGGGAGACTCAGTGGCTGGGGTGGAGGGAGGCTGCTGTGCCCCAAAGCAGGTGCTCTCCTGGGGGTAAAGCCACAACATGGCGGCCCAGGGTGGAGGCCTGCAGGAGGAGGCTGAACCTCATTCTCCAAGGCCGCAGGTGAGGCCTGGCTGCCACTGGCAGACTCCTGGCATCACCTCCACACAGCAGAGGGCTGAGGGTGAGGAGGCAGCAGGGTGAGAGTTGCAGCATTGTAGTGCAGAGCCCAGGTGCCATGGCGGTGCTCTGGGAGCTGGGCTCTGCTCTCCCTGGCATTGTGGCTCCTCCAGCCTCCCCTCACCCCATCCCTGAGGGGACAGGGCTAGTGCTTGGAGAGGTGGCATAGGGCCAGCCCAGGGGATCCTAACCACTGCCATACACACCCTGCAGAGATTAGTGTCTCAATGTGCATGGGTTTGGGTTGGAGATAAAGGCACGTAGATTAGCAGAAGAGGCAGGGTCTCCAGCAAGGCGATGTTTGCCAACTGCTGCGCTGCAGACTGCCCACTGGTTAGGAGCCAAAAATCTCTGTGAAGCGTTTACCCTCCTGGATTTCTCACCTAAATGCAACAATACATTTATGCATGGTGAAACAGAGCTTTTTTGTTTAAAAATATGATCAGCTCAACATAGCAAAAACCATACACATTCCACTAAGCCATTTTATATCTTCCCACTAACTTTTCCATATTCTTACTGCTGCTTTATTGTAAAATACACTTTTCAGCATAAAAGCCATACCGAACCCTTCATAGTTACTTATATAGGAGGGCTTGGCTGAACAGCTGCACGCAAGACCCTGCCAGCATTCCAGAGGTGTATGCATTGCGGGTCAGGGTCAGGTCACAGAAACAGTCTCTGAAAATCCATCCCTCTGCAGATACTGCAGCCAGGAACTTCTCTGTTTGGAGCACATGGTGCTACGCTAGTATTGTAACCAAACCCGAGACATAGGGAATGTGAAGATCAGTTTTATTCCCTATAACAGACTGAAAAGTGAGGTATCTTGTGGCACAGCACCCATTTTTTCTTTCACAAAGTTCACTGAAGACAAATTTCATTTCAAATGCAGATAGCTGGCAGCCGTCTGGTGTTAAGCAAATTCAATGCAACACTGTATAGGCTGCATCATGAAAAAAAAAAAAAAATATATATATATATAGCAAAATATCTGCTGACCAAGATACCAAAGAAGCACAGATAAGAAAGTTTGTACCATTTGTACCACTGGAAAGTACAGTCAAAAATCAGAGTAAGAGTTTAATTTTTAAATTTCATTTTCTAAGGGAGTGAAATTTCTGCGATAAGAGTGTTTCTTCAGACTTCATAGTAGCTTTTGAACACAGCAGGAAACATCATCCAAGATTTGAAGATGAAGATCATTAAGCCCCTACAAAATTCACACACATACAGAATCATTATTTGGGTAGAGGGAGAGAAAGATAAGCAGAACCGACTGTGTCAGTCAATCAAACAAGTTTCACATAGTTGAGGACTACCCACCACAAGCAAGCATTTCATAGGGAAAAATGAGAGCAGAAGAGATTTATTGTACTAAAGGACAGAGAAAGAAACAAAGAATACAAATCTGTAGGAAACTGGGCCTCCTCATTTTCATTCCTTGGAGAAGAACATATTCTGTTAAATCAAGCAGAAAATTACGTATTGTCTTTTTGGTTTTCTTGGACAACTCCCAGGGTACTTAATGACAGGGTTGAAAAATGTGGACTTTGATCGTACCAGTGGACCTTTTTGCCTGTAGAGAGCCCAAAATGCCATCAAACAATGGCAGCTTTTTGAGCCTAGTCCTTTTCTGTAGGAGACAAGGGATTAACTTATGTAGTTAGGGCTCTAATTTTATCTTTTCTACTGTAACAAGTATTTATTAGTCTGAAGGAAAAGTTGACAAAGATCAAGTTTTTCCTAAGATTATTCTCTTAGTTTTTAAAGATCTCAACCAGTGACATGGCTTGTTTTCAAAAATATGCGGAGAGAAAAAAAATTTCATCAGTTTTTACACACTTTTTTTTAGGCATCAGTTTCTCTTCTGTTGCAGTCTTTCACACATACAGACATGCATGTGCAGAGTTTGAGTCAAATAAAAAATAAATCTATTGATCAACTTTCAGTTCTTTTTAAAACATCAAGCATCCTCCTATCAATTTCCATAAATATATTTCTCCTCCTAGACAACAACTCTGGGGCAAGCTCATTTTGTAAAGCACCTGGGAAAGTTTACCAAATGGGACAGTTTTGAACATAAGCCAATATTTTTGTATAAATTTGTTGCACTGTTTCAAATACATTTAATTTGTAAAGTATTTCCATAATCAGATTTGAGATTAAACAAATCCAACCTGATAAGATAGGGAAGAACTTCTCTCTCCTAGCCTTTGGTTTACTTGTCTAGAATATTAGCAATGTGAACACTACTTATACTAATGAACAAATGCAAATGCCTGCATCTGCTTTAAGAGTTCATAAGATGAAGACCTTTTCCACTGGAGTGAGTAAAGTGTACTGAAACTAAAATTATAAACTAGCATCCAATTCAGAGAAAGATAAGCACTGAGAAGCCAGAAAGTCAAGGAGCCCTGAGGAAACCAAAGGAAAGATGAAATAGTATGCATCACGTATAATATTAGAGTCTCATGGTTTTGCTTCCTCTTCCTTGTGATCCTTTGCTGTTGTCATATGATGATTAGCAAGAATCATCCATCTGAGGGTTCATAACTGCTGTCTTAAGATTACTGCCTTTATCTCCACAGTACAGCTCAAACTGAAATTGCTATAGCAATTATAACAATTCAAGTGCATGCCTTAAGCAGAGATCAGGCAAAGCTACTGCAGCAAATAATCTGGATAGGAGCAGTCTCTAGCACAGATATTTCTAAGAGCTACTGATGTGCAACAAATAGTATTCTCCACTTTAAGGAGGGTGTGGTTGAGTTGTGGCCTCTCTTTAATGAAATCCTTGACTACACATGTGCAGTGGAGAGCAGTAAAGCAGCTGGCTTGGGGGACAGCAAGAGTTAATCAGCCACAGCATCCCAGGATGTCAGCTGGGCTACAAATCCACCTAAATACAGCACTTGCTAATGTCCAAGAAGTCCTGGCTGCCTGACTAGGCTGAACTAGCTCAGGTAGGACTTATCTACACTTAAGACAGGTGCAACTATCTAAAGTGGGCTCAATCCACAACTTAAGTTTTATGTCTTTGGCTAGACCTTAGCATGAGGGACCCAAGGCCTAACTGGCACAGTGAATTCTGAGTGGTTTTTTAGTTAAAATGGCCTTCCTTTTGTCAGCTGAATAGTTATCATAATAAGCTGAGCAAATACATTGCAGATGAACAGCTGGCAATCTGTTTGACTAGGGTGAAGACAAAAGAATCATGGTGCAGCTGAATAGCCCAGATGCCCAGATAAAGGTCAGGAAATTCAATTAGGATGATGATGTTTTCATATCAAAACAATTATGCCATGCATAGAGGCCACAATTGAACTACAGCTTTTCTAGGACTACACACACAGGGCAACTAGTGTGATCGAGTTGGGGAATGAAAAGTCCCTCCCATGAGCAACAGCAAGTTAAAATTTTGCCACGTCATTGTTTCTGTTCATTATACCCACTCCCAGTCTCTCGATTTCTTATGCCTTTCTTCCTCAACTTCAACATCTTCATCTGACCAAGTATCTAATATGAACTGTCCTACTGAGTTTCCTGTTCTGAGCAACTCTCTTTTGGCTTCATCTCCACCACTGTACCCAAAAGCTTTTTGTGTGATGTCTCATCTTGTTGCATGATTTCTCGAAGATCATCCACAGACCAAGAATGTTCTCAATATGGTGATGACCTGCTTCTGGCTGCAAAATGGCATCTGTTCTCCTGTACTTGTTTATCTTAATTAATTGCTTTATCTGAATTTGTTGATCACTGCAAAGACCTACATTAGTTTGCCAGTTTCTAACGCACCTTCTCTTTCAGTGTAATTTCTTCTTTCTGCTATCCGTTCCCATTCTCTCCTATATGTGTTAACTGGTCTGTCCTTAAATGGTGTATCATCACATCACTCCTCTTTCATCTTTTAATCCTGGATCTTCTTCACTGTACCTAGATTCACATCTGTGGCTATAATGGAAGGAGTTACTTCTGTCTCTTGATAGACAGCCAGTAACGAGTGAAAGCACGTAGGACTAAACATTGCCTCCTTTCACCCATTGTGGTAGGTAAGGAGTACAATGAAACTATTTCACAGGTTTACAGCTTGGATTGTAATTGCTTTTACTTTTCCCTACCACAGCCTGGCTCTCAGTTAACACTAACAAACATTAAGGCCCAAGTCTTTCAAATATTGTCAAGACATGACTGACCATATAAAGGACATTCTGTATTCTATTTTATCTCTTTAGCTTTACGTAATTTCATTTAGCTTTATGAAGCAGATTCACTTCACCTTTGTGGGAACCCTGAGCTGGGTTCCAGTCTTCTTCTGTGTCACAATCCAAACTGAGCTGGTCAGAAACAGAAAGGAAAGAATGAAATATTTGCCTCCCTATCTTTTTATGGACAGTTTCCACTGAGAAAACATGTAGAAAAGAGATTAAGAACAATTACATTTAACTACTACAAGCTTCAATTCTGAGAAAGAATGGCAAATAGCATGGAGAGTTACAATTCAGACAATGCTTGCATCACGTCTCAAGGTCTTAATTTCTCCTGAAACAATTTAGTTTAAAATGTCACAGCCTAGAGCACTTTAGGAAATTAGTTATGGAACCTGAAGCAATACCAAAGCATTGGTTTATGCAACAGTTGGCAAGAAAACTTTCCAGCGAATGTTTTATTATGCTCTGTCCCCACCCTTGCCAATATCATCATCTTAAGAGCTTACATAAAATTATTTAGAACTAAAGCCCTTCCTAACACTCATGCTGGTCAGCCTCACTCAGCAAATGCCACGAGATATAGCATTCTTATTTCACTTTTGTTCAGGGAAGATGTTCAGGTAAACCAGATCAAAATGCTTAGCAGCAGTCCTAAATTCAACTTAAAGAGGTTTTGTGTGAGCTGTCAGTGTAGCAGCTCAACTTTTTCTATATGTGTACAATAAGAAGGATGAATAATACCCTAAGAGGGGTTATTATTCTGGTTTTTACATAATGTACTCGACACTGAGGAAAAAAATACCACCTAGGGGAACAAGATTAAATGTTCGGTTAACAAAATTCTGGTAGTCTTTTCTGAGCCAGTTTAGTCTTACCTGGGGCGTTATTACAGGAAGTGTTTACTTTAGTGAAGCAGGGTTAGGCTACTTTAGTGTAGCCTAAAGAAAGAGAAAAAAAAAGTCATAAGAAGACTCATGACTGAAATAGGGCATTCACGTTGTCATCTGGCACTTTATTTATTTGCCTTTCTGCCATAAATCTTCCCAATATCCACAAATACTGAACTATTTCAGGATATATAATCTTAAAATAATAAAAAATTGCAATTTGGACTGATGGTCCATCCGATTCAACATCACACCTCTAGCAGCGATCAGTACAGACAATGTTGTAGGAAACACCTTGGAGGTAAACAATGGGAAATTTTGTTCCCCAAGTTTATCGCCCAGGTTAATGTACATCATTAGGCAAGGAGGTTTGTTTATTTGTTTATTTTAATCAAATCTTACAACTCCAAACAACCTTGTGCTGTAACTCAGGGTGTTCTCACCATCATGTTAGCTGTGTTTTGCACTCATAGACGTGTCAGTCAAAGCTGGGACCACTTGTACCAATGAGCAAAACGCTGCAAGTGTACTGTTCCCACCCCAGAAAGCTTACAGTCTAAGTAGGATCACATGGATAACCTCATTAACTCAATTACATTTGTTCACTCCCCCCTGCCTTTCACTGCTTCTGTTTTTGCACCACAGTGCAATGAAGAGGTATTTGATGGACAAATATCAGCAGCCTTCCAGAAATTATGAACATTATGAAAGCAAAAGGCAATAAGCTACAGAAAGGCTCGGGACAGTACGGAGCATATGTGTCACTGACATGGGATGAATATGACATGAAAAGCTCAATCACAATGCAGTGTCATAAGGAAGTGAAGGAAGGTAAAGGAAGAGTTGGAGAAGGAAAATTGAAGACAGATGGAAGATCAATCTTTTCTGTAATACATCGCAAGCAAGCATTGACTCGAACAGTCTGGTTCTGGGGTGACTTGACTGTGGGCCTAGACATTAGCATCATGTTTTCATTTCATCCAAATACACCCGTCCTCAAGCACTGAAAGAGCAAAGAACACCTTTGCTGCTTCACAGATATCAATGTGCTGGACTTTTCCTGCCCTGTTTCAGGAACACATAAATATTCACATTGACATACTAAGCTTTATTTTCAACTCTCACTGTTAGCATTGCTGCTTTTGTGGCAAGATATTCTAGCCAAATGGGAGGATTCCAATGTGAAGGCAACTCTTGTCAAAGGATCTATATTGACATTAAGCCCTGAGATCAAGGGCTCACTGTGCACTAAACACTCTGTAAGCACAGCAAAAGACAAAATTTGGGGATTTAGGAGGTGTGGTTGTTGGTGGTGGTTTTGTGTTGGTTTTGGGTTTCTTGGGGTTTTTTTTTTGTTTGGTTGGTTTTAATCTGGGCACAGGAAGATTACAGGTGAAGCAGTAATGAGCAATGCTAGACAATACACTTATTTTCACCTTGTCAGATAAGTATCTTACATCAGTCTAAGAAATAAGTATGAAAAATTTTGATAGAATATATGCAGTCAATTTATCCTGCTTTTTTCTGTTCCACTCCATTGAATTTACTGTTATTCACTTCCACTATGGGCATGATCCTATTGGTTTTCTTCTAGCATTATGTTGATACCTGGTTAGACAGCAATAAGCCTCTTCTATACCCTGTAACTCAATACTAATCTAAAATATCTCAAATGCTGTACAGAGTTCTAAGCAATCCAATGTTTCTGTGTGAAATTTTGCATTATTGGCAGCCCGACATTTCTCCCTTTGATGTGAAAGTCTAGTTACGTCCCACATGGCTTTATGCTAAACCACAGCTCTCAAAGTTGTCCATACAGGCAGGAATAAATCAACTGGATATAGCTGTGAGTAAACATGTGTTTAGTAGTGTGCAGGATCTAAGATTTTTTTCTGAAAACAGAAGTCGACTTCCATATAAATATATATATATATTTAAGATAGATGTATTTTTAATTCAGCTCCTATAGTCCTTGGCAAAGTTACAGTTCCTCAAACTGACATCAGCCCAAATAATTTACTAATAAAGCTGCTTTTGTTGCCAACTAAAGGCCCTAACTGTATGGAAGTTTTCAGAGGGACCTTAAGGCAAAGCCCCCACAAAAGTCCTCTTTATTTATAAATATACGTGTATCTTGAAACAGCTGCCTTGTTCCTTCATTTAAGGACTGTTCCAGCTGTGTCCTAGAACCCTCAATACTCCAGTTGGTGTAGCTTGAAATGAATAGATGCTGCCTGCTGATTTCTGAGGAAGGCATATAGAGAAAAGACAGAAATACCTTGTTCATGACCTAGAAAACTATTCCGTATGCAAATATTAACATGTAGTATAGCTTATGTTTCAAAGAGATAGAACGTCAGTTACTTAAAAATTCCTTTAGTTATAGTGTCTGCTGTGAGCTCTTCATATTCTTTGCTGATTATGTTTCACTCCACATCCTGAAAATAAGTGCAGAGGAAAGAGCCTTGAAATATTTATAATGAGTATATGTGAAGGCAGTTTTAGAGTACGTAACTTTAAGCTATTTATTAAAAAGACGTAAACTGTATGTAAACTGCTGTGCTACAGAGTAGAACATTGAAGAAATAATCACAAAGCTCACATGAAAAAGATATCAAAGGTCCAGGCTGTTGCATGAAGCAGAGAAAACTCTAGATCAGAATGGAATGAAGTATTGGAGAGAAATTAGTTCAGCACAATAACACAAAGTTTTCTTTTGTTCCAATGTGAAGACATCATTTTAGGGAATGTAGTATCAGTAAGGATTAAAATTTTGAACATATTTGTCGACTTCAGATGGAACAAAACATTCTCTTCTTATGCTGCAAAATGCAAAAAAAAAAAAAAAAAGAAGTTTGAGCCAGGTCAGAGGGGTGTTTATGTGCAAGTTGCCTGCAAAAATCATTGTATATGTTCAGTATGGTGAACTTTGAAAATTGCTGGGGTTTGGGGTATATTCGAGTTGTTATCATCTGATTACTAAGATTGAGATACATTGCAGACATTATGTAGACAAGAAGAATTTAAATAACTGGAATTGATTACAAGACTATTTCAGAGATATCTAAAATAACTTATCACTACTTACATGTCATTTTTACTTAGCACATCTTGATTTTTGTTTTACAGAACCATTTGTCTAATGACTACATGAAAGTGCATTCAACCTTACTTTCTTGTTCTGGTACAACAATTTCTCAGTAAAACCTCAAATACAACATTCTTCTGAATTCTTCTGCATTCTTGAGCACAACTGGTTTCTACAGGGACATAGATGTAACTGGACTACGTGGTATTAGTTATCTTAAAAGTTTGTGGCTTTTGCACATTTTTCAGTGTTGCTGCTGCTAGAAGAAATATCCACAGAAACTGGGTTTATATTGTTACCTCATTTATCATCCCAAACCAGATAAAACGTCTCTGATGTACTAAGCCACCTACTTTGTTGGTTATTTTTAAACACCAGGGATATAGCTTCTTGCCTTTCACAAAATTATACCACCACTACCCCCCACCACTCTGACATGTCTAGATAACTCATAACTCTGTATCAGCTAGAAATGATAAGGATCCAGCTTAAGGAGATCAGTTGCAGATCTTGGAAGATTGAATACGAACTGCTGTAACACCTCATTATCTGCTATTTATTTATTTAATGCACTCATCATGTTTTTCTTGGAGGATCTGGGTTTAAATCAAAATCCACATCCAGCACAGATAGGACGAGTACAAATTGTTTGACACTACACCAGGGTTACTCTGGAAACATGATGTAAACCTCCTTTGTCAAAGCAATTGAGCACCTATTTTTCTCAGTTTACCCCTACCGTGTCCCCTCTTGAAGGCACACAGGAACAAAACAAACTTTTGTGATGAAAGAAAAGGAAAAAAAACAATCCATCCATTCAAGCAGGGTCTCGGTCCCGTGAATATGAGCCAAGTGTTACATGGGCAGCCTGATGACCCTACCCTGTAGTTACACAGCAACACAAATGTTGTGCTGCCAAAGCACCACTCTATGGTGGAGCTATGGCACAGCTACTTCTCTGTCCTGTTCCTCCCTCCTCCATAAGCACACACTGCAACCAGGCAAGAGAAAAAAGAGAAGGGAAACACAGTACAAAGGACTATTGCATATTCTATAGCTATTGCTTGTTTTGAGGGATCTTCCCATATCATTAGGACTCAATGCCACCAAGGAGGAGATGGAGGGGGCTATGCAGCCACAGATGTTTCCCCCACATAGCCAGGAGCATGCAAGCTGCATTGGGTAACAATAGGCGAGGCAGCTGGAGGTTGGGGAGAATGAGATAATTACTGTTCCTTGTTCTTTTCTTTCAGTAAAGTAGTATCTTAACAACACATGCACCTTCACTACCTGCCATAGGCCATCCAGTGCTTTGTCTTAAAAAAGACATATTCCTAAATAACAGATGAAGTTTAGAGTACTTATGTGAGCCTGTAAGTACGATCAACTTTTTTACAACAACAAAAAAAGTTTTTCTCTTCCAGACTTGGAGCTTCACAGGCAGTTAGGGATTCAGTTACATATTTTCTGCTATGCTTTTAGACCTTCCAGTTTCTCTGAAAGTATGTGCATATGTCAATGTGTTATGTCTGAAACATATTTAGCTACACTAACACCTTTGAAGGTAAAATGTAAGTGTATGTCTGCAGCTGCTCCTAGTCCTGCCATCTCTGCTGGCACATTTTTCTGGCTTTGATGCCACCCATGCAACACACCAAATAAGTCTCAATTCATCTCTTTCATTCTTCATTGCTATAAATTCCCCTTACGCTTATGCACAGCTGGTCACTGCATGGCATTCCTTCTACTTAGAGGGTGGAAAACCTCCTAAGAACATAAGGCCATTCAGAACTGCTCCCTGGGGGGGCTATAAGCTAAAACCCCAAATTCAGACTTCTTTGCTGTGAGATAATTCCAGTATAATCCCAGAAGAGTTCCAGATACTGCTTGCAATGTGTGAGCCAGTTAGCCTTGTGTCCAGCTGGAGTCCTTATTTAGCAGCTCGTTGTGTTTTTCCTCAGCTCTTAGGCCATTTCTAAACCATACCTTTAATAAAAGTAATAATAATAAAATGGTCATAGTGCAACCTTACCTTATTTCCTGCCAAAATGTATTCTGGCGTGGATTCAGAAACTTCTACTTGTGTTGAGTAGTAACATTTCCGCACAGACTATACTTGAGAGTCAGTGTCTGGCGTTTTTGCTCTGGGCACCATTTCCAGTCACATGAACTGGGCACCATTTCCAGTCACATGAACTGGGAACAGCTTGATTCAGATGTTAACTGACATTTGTGGGAATGTTGCTGGGAAAAAAAAAAAAAAATAAATGCCCTAAAAAATTTCACTGCTTTAGAGGCTTATCACAAAAGTTATTGAAAATACAGTATGTGTGTTATTTAAGTCTTCGTGCTTACATGATACATAGCTATACAGTATGTTAAGGAGCAAACCTTATTTAATAAAGTTCTTTACTTTCTTTCATGTCTTTATAAGTTCACTGAACTAGGATTTACGTGCAAATCTAAGAAGAATCTGGCTTTTTGATTTTAAACAGATGTCAGAATTTGAGAAATTAAATGGGATAAATTCCACCTCGGGATGACAAAAGTGATGAATTAGAATAAATCTGTGATTAGCACCTAAGCTTCCAGTGAACTCCCTTTTTTCTCTTCATTTATTCTAAACACGTTTTTCATATTTGTAGGGGGAATTGTTTTTATTGTCTCAGATTTGAAGGAGCTCTCCATCAGGTTTGCAACATTGGGGGGTGTGGAGGGAGGGAGGAAAGAGGGAGGACACAGATTTGTGGTTTACATTTCACAGGACTACAGTAATGGAGACACTCAGAGTTTAGCTCTCATTTGTTCCAATTCATTTCAGTCTCGGAGGAAGTCTCATGTTCAGAAGGTGACCTCAAGGGGCATAGCTATATTCCCTGGATCACTATGTTACAGGATAAGAGGTAGCTGGGTCAAAGCATCTGACAGACTCTTATACTCGTCTATGTAAGTGGAAGTTACACAGACTATTTTAAGCCTTCCTCCTACCTGAAACAGTTCCTTTCTGCACTCTGTGGTTTTTTTTGAGGTGAACCAAAAAAACTGAAGACCTCATGAAGCCTACAAGAAATGTTCAAAAAAAATCTTTTGCCTCTTGAGACCAGTGAGAGAGAAAAAAAAAAACAAACCCACAACACTCAAACCCAGTTAAACCTAGATGTATAAAAGCAATACGGGCACATTGTCCCTTTACAACCTCTGTGCTGTTCTGGGAGAATAATATAGATATTTTTCTAAGGGGAAAGAGAAGAAAAGAAAAAGTCATATCACTCTTTACACATTAGCATGGTTCCCACAGCTCTTGTAACTTCAGCTGACGAGATGACCACATGACTGGCAAACCAAATTTCCATGCTACACGCAAGAGAGAAAAGAAACTGACAGGCAGCAGTGGTGCAGAGCAGTTGTTCTAACACAGGTAGTAAATACCTCCTGTCTAATGCGTGATTTGCAGGAAAAAACTACACACATTTTGTGGATGTCAGACTTCAAACTATGGGGAGATCACCTGTATCATACTCCACCCAGCATTTGCCAAGAATGGGCTGATTTTGTATGGTTGGTATGGACAATCAAAGGAAAGAAACAAAGGGATACTCTTAGCTGGACTTTGTTCAGAAGCTAATGTCAATCTAATTTAGTGATCATGTTCCTCAAAGATGAAATAATGTCAGAAAACTCCCTCTTCATATGCACTTCTGATGGAATAAGCATGTTAGACTGAATAAGCATGAGCTACGCAGCCAGCGCTTGTGTTCCACACAAATGGCCTGGGTACGCAGTAGACGATGTTTTAGGAAGAGCTACTATCCATGTGGTGTAGCATCCACACTGGCAGATCTGTCTGGTGCCTGCAAATAATTGAGAATAGAGGTTATCTTGTCATTTGCTTTGAAATCTCTCCTGAAAGTTACGTAATGCTTGGGAAAAACTAGGTCCATCATAACCCTGTATACGCATTCCAAAAGCTAGATATTATGAGAGGGTGAGTAGAACAGTTTTTTTCATTTAGGAGGAGTGAAGACAGTTCAAGGAAGATAAAAAGCTACAGAAGGGCCAGAAAACATATTTTTTTTTTTTTAAAAAAAAAAAAAAAACAACAACAACAAACAAAACACCAAAAAAACAAAAACAAAACTCCACAACTAGACCCGTAAGATTGCTTCAAAAATGGAATAGGAAAACTTCTTTTTGAATTAATTTTGTCTCTAGAACAGTCACAGCAGTAACTTAAACAGAGACTGAATATGGTCCAACTCACCAGTCTGCAGAGCTCCTCACCAGTTTAGGTATTAGAGTGTGCAAAATCCTCTTGAATTTATGATCCAGGTTGCAACCCCCAAGGGAGGGCAGGAGAGCTGTGCGCTGATCATTTACTGACTCACACATGTGGGTGGGTTTGTGTCTTTAGTACTCCATGAGCTAATTTAATGGCAGGTGCAAGTGAGAGAAATTGCTCCTAAACCTGTTTGCCTCCAATTATCAAATCATCCTGTCTCAATGTTAAGACAAAGTCAATCAAAACTGATGCCCTACAAGGAAAACCACACACCTTCTCCCCCTCCCCAGTTGCAGGTGTTTTTGCTGCAACATGTCTCACAAGGTTCTAGCCAGTCAAGAGGGGAAAGTGGATTTTAATTTCTTGTTTCTATGTGTTAGGAAAAAAATAAAGTGAAGTAGCATATTTAGTAGCAGTGTCTAGGAAACTGCAACGAGAAGAGAGCCAGAGGACACAGGCTTTGCTTTTTTTCTTGCTGTTTTTTTGTTGTTGTTTGGTTTTGATACAGGACACAGATACAACTCCATTGTGTTTTTCTGAAATATAAATAGAAGATAGTATGCATTAAAATTCTGGCCCTGACAAAAGTCATGCCTAGGGCAAAAACATGAGACTGTTTTCTCCACTGTCCAAAGCAGTATCCAGAATCAGGTGAAATGAGCGTAGTTGCCTTGTGACCCCACAAGCTGTTGAAAGCAAGCTCGAAATGTTATTTCTTGGAAACTTTTGTGAAGAAGAATCTTGCGGAGGTTCTTGATATTAAGAATTTAGAACTCTACTCTCTTTATGGAACTCTTGTCTTCTCAGAGGAGGTGATTTTTACAGTTAAGTACTCCATAATAGCCTTGCTATCGGCCCTGCATATGCTGGAAATGAGAAGTTACATTAGATTTTGAAGGAATCATTACCTGCCCACCAAGTTCTACTCCTACTCCCATTACCAACATGGGGCTTTAGGAGTGAAAGCCACACAACATGAAACTTAAGAACTGGAACTCACAGCACATGACTCCTTCAGAAATGCAAAGCAGCAAACAGAACAGTTTTAATATAAGGAAATGTGTTCAGTAAGTACAATTTCCTTTGCTTGAAAGTCTAGCACAGAGCAAGCTCTTTCACTGCTTTCAAATCCTGTAATATAGTATTCGAACTAATTTCTTGGTTCTGCTAGATGTGTGATCTGCGATGATCGAGGCACTGAAATTATTGCATATAGAAAAATTAAGCATTTTAAAACTGCGTTGCTGATCAAGATAGAAGAGGGTCACATCTCAGCGGATGCACTCAAAGGACACAGGAAAAAACCAAATTATGGAACAACACGAAGGTCTTTGCTTCCATTATTACTGCTCAGAAGTGTATCTTAGTTTACATGTACAGGGAGAGAAAAAGAAAATTTCCTAATTTTTTTTTTTTTTTTTGGTGGGCATTTTGTCAGGTGAATCATCTCTCTGGCACAGAAACCCATAGGAAATTAAATAATAGATCCCTATAAATTTGTCTTTAGTTTTTAGCTTTTATTTTACCTTCTTGTCATTATTTCAAACCCACTTACTGAAATACTGCTGATCACACTGCTTTGTCAGAGCTCCTCCAGAGTACTGTTTAAACTAATTTAAGGTAGCTATTTTGCATAAGCGGTTTTTTTTAATATGATATAAAACATCCTCAGAACACTGGATAGATGCTATTAAATTTTATGGTATCTTGTACAGAGATAGCACTCATTTTATGGAGGCAGAGAGAGTTTTAAAGTAATTAATGTGTCAGCTTGGCCTTCATACCATATTCTGCATTTCAAAGGCCGAGGCAGAATTCCCAGAAAAGTCTTATATTTTTGGGACAGACCAGACTACTGTTGAAAGGGTATGATATTACTTTAAAAAAAAAAAAAAGCCCTTCAGACAACAGAAATTGCCAAAAATAGTGCAGAATATGTCTACCATAACTATGCTACTGGGAAACATACAATTATTGCTCTCAGTATTAGCCCAAAACAACAACTTCATTGCTTCACTAGCTGCTGTCAGCTGCAGGAAAAAGCATCAGACAGGATTTGCTTGTGGCTTTTCTGCGTACATGGGCCTGAGGAGAATCAAAATCCCAGTTTGTGCTATATGCTGTATATATACCTCATAATTTAGGCACGTATCAGTGAATACACTCCCAGGTTTAACACTCTGCCGATTGGGTCTGTCATGCAGCCTTTAAAGGAATCTGTGTGATGAGAGAATGATAGCAAGAAGACAAAGAGAAGGTAAAAGCTACACTGATCATTAAGAAAATAAAGTTGTTGACTTTGTTTATAGGAAACCATGGAGCTGTTTTCTAACAAGTGCAAGAATTGGGAAAGGGTTTCACAGTTCAAATTGAAAATGAATTCTAGCATCTGTCATCATTTGCTGAGCAGATCCTGGGTAATTCATGCAGCTGAACTCGTAAGTAAGTAATGTTTGCATGCTCAGCAAACACATGAGTCAGGAGGGATCCAGCAACAGCAGCATAAGTCTCACAGACATCTTGGTATTGATGTGTCCCTTTTACAAGCGTATAAGCACAGACAGATGATGTACCTTGCCAAAAGCTGTCCAGAAATTAGGCAACAGAACTGCCTTGAGCCCAAGGCCTGTGCCCAATTCACTGAAGACCGCAGTCCTTAAAAGCAGCCCATCACTTCAACTAAACCTGTGTACCTGTTTTTGGGGCCCCCAGCTGGTCCTCAGACTCTGCTTCACTTCTTAGGAAGGTCTAAAGCTGTACCTGTTTGGTAGCGCAAGTTGCACCAAATAAAATAGATGCTTCTTTTTAAGAACAAAGAGAGGAAGATCTAACTGTTGATATACTACCATCTCCTTTTAACATTCCTTATATAAGAGAAGGAAAGAAAATTCCATGTGCATGTGGCCACATAGATATTCTCTAACATTTGGTTACAAAAACATATTCTGCCTAAAGCTGAAGCTACAAGTGCTGTGACAGATTTCCTCACATCACCTCTCAAACCAACTGACCAACCTGGGATTTTGCTACTGACAAAAGCACGTTGTATTGCTGTACAGATTGTATGCTTACATGTCACTCCCTGCCTATTCTGTTCTTTTTCTGCATTCAGCGTTCAGTTTCATGTTAAAAACTCCAAAGTTTATAACAAACATTTTCTTCCCTCCTCAGCAGCCTATGGATATTTTAAGAAATATGAAAGGAAGAAGTGTTTCCATAAAAGTTCCCAGTCTTGTACTTGGTAACCTCTTTGTATTTTAGTTTGAAATAAAGCAAGTTATATTTTGCTTCCAGTTAAAAAGATTCCTACCCTTAAGATGTAAGACATTAGCTGTATAAATAACACAATTAAAAAAACCTAATTGCTTCTGCTTGCAGAAGGCTTCTTGCAAGAGATCTTTATGATGTAAATATAACTATAATAGGTAACAGAGATAAGACTGGCTAAAAATTAGAGTAGCTCATAAAAAACCCTAACACCCAAACAATTCTCATTTAAATGGATATATAAAGAGATATTTCTTGAAACTACATTTTAGCCCCAGTAGAAGTCTGAGGAGTTCACTAAAATGGCAGAAGACTTACCTTCAGAAGAATCAGCGTGGAGGCTCTTGTTTCTATTTTACCTCATACCTGATCAAATGCTTATAGCAAGACTTAATGCTGACTCCCTCCACCTCTGAGTGGTCCAAAAGCAATGATAGCCAAAATCTAAGCACTCGTATAGGTTTTGCAAACTGAAGAGCAGTAACATCTGGCTTTTTGCCTGAAATTAATTGGAGAAATGTATTACAGTCTGTGCTCTTATCATCAGCTGCCAAGAAGCATTTGGATAATACTTCTTTACAAGAGGAAAAAGGAGGATATTTCTTTTTCTTTCCAGAGCTTTGCGTGTACCAGACAACACTGTCAAGAAGATAACAAGTAAGAACTGACTGGTGAATATCAGAGAAAAGAAATTACACCATTTAGTTTTTCCTTTCAAAAATGCAACTCCAAATGTAGAGGGAGACAATTACCTTTTCCTACAGATTTCAGGGTCAATAACCCAGTAAATAAGCAAAGTTTCAGCTTTGAGATACTTTGCCCAGGTATATTCTTTGAGCACTGAAAGACAGATCTACTTTTTCCTCTTTTTATAGATCATCAATAGAAATTGGCTGTGAAGCTGCACCTGTGTCTCTTTACCATCCCTCCTGGCTCTGCCACAGGTGTCCCAGTGCCTGTGTCAGCACTGCGTTAAAGCTGTCACCAAAAGATTTACGTGTATCTTTCTCTGTGGGCTGTGTTAAGGCTCTACAGGGAGGAACCAGAAAACAATACAGACTTAAGAATATGGGAAAAGGGGACAAGAAAAAGCTCCCTGAAGAGCAGAAGTTGAAAGCCTCTATTTTGCTAATGGCTGTTAGTATAACAACTCACACACTGCACAGATATCAGGGTAATCCCTGTTTATACCCCTAAGTCAGCATGTACAGGTTTTACATTTGAATGGAGAGAGAAGAATGTTGTGGCAGAGAACAGAACAGGCCAAAGGAGAAAATAGCTGAAATGAAATAAGATAAAAATTAAAATAACCAGGCAAGAGAGAAACTAGGAGAGAAAAAGAGATTAGGTAGGAAGGATATAGCACAACATTTTTTTTTTTCTTCCTGCACTTCTTGCATCACATCGCAGGGTAGGAAAGGCCTGGAGTGGCAGGTGTTTGCTAAGAGCTTGACCATCAGCCTGGCTCCGTTGAGAGGAGGGTCCCAGGGGGCTGCTGTAGGCAATGGCAGCAGGGGCTTCTTCCCAGCCCTGGCCCAGCCATGTGTCCTCTGGGCTGGTGGGGATCCAGGCTTAGCCTGGACAAGGGGTCTATGCAGCAGGACGGATGCCTCAGCACATGCTAAAACAAGGGGCTGTGGGGAACAGCTATGCTCTTTCAAGCAGGAGCAAGCTGTTGAATGCCTCTCCATAAGATTGGCAGTCCTGCTGGCAGAGCAGAAGGATTTTTTGCCTCCTCACTGTTAGCAGATCCTCTCTGCTCTGCCTTGCGTGGTGGCACACAAAACTGTGAGGGCTGGCACTGAATTCTTCTAGACCTGTTTTAGGCAGAGCAGATGTAATACGGTTTCACAGCCCAGAGCCGTACACTGTAGGCTGGCAAGCCAACTAGGATGGTAGCTGTATGATCCCCTCTCTTTTGGCACTAGCACTGGTAAGCAACACCAGCGTTCCCCTTGCATACAAAGTCTTTAAAATCATCCCTGCAGAATTTACCTTGGGCTGGTCTGGCTCCACTGGGCTGGTCTCATACACAGTAATGTCTGGTGTGTGTTCTGCAGCGCTAGAGCTGCGCTTGGTGAGGTTCAGCAAAGCCACAGCTGTGAGCCAGAGGAGGTGCTGCCCAGATAGAAAACTGGGTGCAGGCAGAGGAATGAAGACAGGAGACACCTGCGGCACAGCACAGTAATTAGAGTGCAAATTGAGATTAAGCTCCAGCAAAATCTTTCTATTTAGGCACTGACTTCCTTTCAATCAAAAGCATTGCTACAGATTGTTCATTTATTCCCAAATTAATTTTTGTGAACATTTAACTGTACTATGAATGTGATAATTTCACATTTTGGGCCCAAAATGCGATATAAATGAGCACACAGATAGCAGGACTTTCCAATTGTGCTAAGTCCATTTGTGTATCCGTTAAATAATCACAAAGCATTTAACTCAGCCATGAGACTAAGGGTGATGGCCCAGTAAAAAAATGTATATCAAATCCTAGACTTATCTTTTAATCAAAGAAGTTTTAAGTATTATAGTTTTAAGTATTATAAAGGCAAGCATGTGGATAGTTGGTTGAACAGGAAAAAAGCTGTAGGTTGGCTACCTCTGGTTATGTCTCTATCAGCTACACCTTCATAAGGAAGCAGTTATACTTAAGTTGTGAAAAACTGTGAAGGTTTGTACATTTTTGATCACAAAATGCATACCTGTTTTGTTCTGCTTTCACATTTTAGGCTTTTTTGCATAGTTTGGTTAGTGAAATAGCATCTTGGGAAAATAAACAGTCCTCAGGCATGTGTTTTCATTCACATTTATTGATAGAGCAAACTAATTAAGTGGAGTCAAGCTTAGATAACAAATTAAAAAGCTAATGCAGAAGCTGGGAATCAATCTCACTGTTAGTATTGCCAATGATGTCCGCAGGGCTGCACTTAGAAATGGGCGTATGGGCCTGGTTTACTGCTCAGCATTGTATTATTTTCTTCTGCATCTAAATAAATAAGTATGGATAAGTTTGCAATTTCTTTAGAATAGTTACTATTATTCAGGTATACCTTGCAGATTTTCATTTCAGTTTTTCCCCCCAAAAGTATGTAAATATAACCATCCAACACCAGAAAGCAGGCCACTAAGAAAAATTCAACAGTGTAACACCAAACCCACAGAAGCTGTCAATACTGCAGCTTTTACAAATCCCCATATTTCTCTTCCTGTTCCCAAGTTTTCCCTTCCTAGGCTCCTTCTCTGGTCTTTCTTTCTGTATACCTGAAAACTGCTATGTCTCTCCAAGCCCCAGTTATTTGTTCTTCCACTTCTTGGCTGTTGCTCGTACTAAAAGAGTTGTCTTTTTCTGTTAAAATGATATGACACAATTCATACCTGGAAATGAACATGAAAACCTCAGGGTATAATGGTGGGACTGTTGAGAAGTGATAATGTTTTCATCTGTCATTTGGGTTTAACAGAAGAAGAAGACTGTGAAAAAATGATGATCCTTTACTGTCAGGGCAGAAAGAAGCAGATTGTATAGGCTAGAGGCTATTAGTTTTTGGATGAGAAGAACCTGAAGGGTAGCAATGTATTAAGATAAGTATTTTTGAAATTAAAGCCTAGAGGGAAAAAAATCAGCTTTCTTGATGTCAGTTGCGCACACAAATGATGCAAAGCCTTAGGAGCCCCGAGCCCAGCTGTGTGTTTCAGGGAACCCAGTTTGGTTACAGACAAAGTCTGCAGTGAGGTGAAGGCTCCTGAAAATGGTAACACATTGTCCTTTAATATTGAACAAAACCTGCCTACAGCCAGCAAGCAGAAAACCCAAAGGCTGAGATATTATCTGAACGGTTTCCAGTTTCTGAGACAGGTGTATCCATGTACTTGAGATTCTCGGTGTTACATCCTCTGCCTGGAGGGCAGCTTTCTAACCAAGGAGGGCATGCCCTTGTGTAAATGTAAGAGTTCACAGCAGTACGGTGCTTTTGTAGAGCAGGATTTGGTTCAAGATGTAGGAAACCTGAGGAGGGTCCAGCTCACACTGCAGGGTGCACGGGGTGGGAAGGAAAGCGGCCACAGGGGACTCCCGCTCGCTCCGTGGCATGGCTGCAAAGGTGAACCTCACCTCCTTCCAGTCCTTGCTTCCAGCAGTCTGCGCGCTGGCTTACGTGGTCTTTGGGAAGGGAGATGTTCTGTGGAGCAGGCATTTGGCCATTGCCCTCCTCAGGTGCCTGCCTTGACTATTGCCTGCATGGCACCCCATGAGTGGTGTAGGAGGGTGTAATAAGATTAATGTATTTGCTTAGAGTACAAAACACTGAGATGATACTGACCCCTCCTGATTAGCTCCTAGGTGCTCTACCTTTGAAGAAAACACCAGAGGAACAATCTCAAGTAGTTCTGTTATAGGCTTTCCTTTTCCTTTTGACAGGTAGTGTTCAGTCACACGTGAAGAACCATGATCCAAGAAACATGTTCAAGAACTGTTTTACTGAAGAGATATTTTGTTGTTTTTTGCTTGTCCAAAAAATAGAATTTAGGAATAAATACCATTTAACATAATTTTACCATTTCACATTTAACTTTTTATTTGGATGGTGTGCGTGGTGTAGGTACATATAGATCTATAGATGCAGATACACATGCAGATATATATTTGTAGTCTTTCACATTAAATAAATATGTAACAGAACATATTGAATCCATTTTAACAATCTAATTAAAAAAATCAGATATCGACTATCTTGATGTATTTCCATGCTTTCTTATAACATTTTTTTGGTAGCTAGACTGCTTCTGCCATTAGTCTGAGGACTGGACAGCACTTGTTCCTCAGGGAGCTGCGAGGATGTCCTGGGGAGTGAGCCCAGCTCTGCTCTCGCACTGCAGCCTCTCAAATGATCACGCAGTGCCACCTACCTGTTGCTGCTGAGGTTTACAGAAAAACAGTTAACACTACAATTGAAACCAACTGCTGCTGGTTTGCTGGGAGGGAGGGGAGTCGTGCAGTTCCCTCCCCACCCCCCAACATGTTATTCCAACATCATTTGTTTACAGAATATTTAATCTCGAATTTAGAAGGCTCACATTTATTACTGTGGCATACAAAACATTTATCTGTACAACATACAAAGTTACCAAACTTCTAACAGGCAACAAAGAACTGATACTTGAGAAGAGCAGTTATTACAGAGGCAATTGTAGAACTAGAGAAACTAGATTGTAGTTTCTAAATTGTAGAACTAGAGAAAAAGAATTTCCCTCTACATGTGACAAAATCTTATGGAAATAAGAGGAAGAGGTAGCTTACATTGCAGTCCCAGGAAAATATGAGTGTAAGCATGCACACGAGAGCCTAGGGCAAGTAACACAACTAGTCAGAGGGGCTGTTCCCACAGGTAATAGAAGGACACTCTTCAGTTTGTAACAGGACTGCAGAACAACCGTAGCAGTAGGGTCAGCCTCAATGTAACTATGCAGGTACAATGTAACCATAAAAGTAGCTTGAATGGTTGCTTTTTAATCCTTAAAATTATGCTGTGGCTTCTCACACTCGTGTGAGAAGTTGTCTGTCTTTCCATAGATCTGTATCTCAGGTAATTACATGGTAATCTGTGCTTTCAGGCAATCAAACCAAAGCCAAACCAAACAAAATGAAATTTGCTTCTAGCATTTAAAGTTACAGAACAAAATTTGATAACACAAACCTTAAAGGCTTAACCCCCAAAGTATTAATTAAATAATTCATCCTTCCTCCTGGCTTTAAAAATAGACAAATAAGTAGATAAATAAACAGCTCTAATTCTGAGAGCACTAATGCATAACCTTTCCATTTGTAGCATGGAAACTGATCTTATATTCTGGATCAAAACACTTTCTCTTCAGAGAGGGTGTGTGTGTATTTACAGCTTTTGGCAGAGGAATGCTTTTGTATGGCACGTAGCAGGTTGAAACAGTGATGCATGGTATCATCACAAATGAATGAGGGTCAACATTTTATAGCCAGGATCATCACTTCCATCTGGTCTTTAGATTTTTGTTTGACATTGGAATTCTTGGCAGGTGAGGTTGAAAAGGTGTCCAACTAATACAGGTCAGCTTCCTGCAAAAGTGGAGAAGACCTCTGCAGGTGTGAGGAAATAAATCCACTAAATACACCACTAGACTATAAAATAGTTTTTTTTCTTTATTATTTTTTGGTCTATCCAAAAGGATTATGTTTTCTTAAGGAAGCATCATAAGGGCATTCTTAAAAATGCTTTTAGAATCATCTGTTGTTTTAGAATATCTTGAAGAATATCCATGTGAAAACATACAAAAATCAGTGGATGGCACTGTTGGCTTGCAGGTAGGCAATCAACTCCTAAATTACAAAATAGACGCAGATTTCAGGCTTAGGTGTATTCCGATTTGGTTTGCCAGGCACAGAATTTGCTATATTTAAGCAAGTCTATCATCTTTCTTAAAGGAAGTCTACTTCCATGCAGAAATCATCAAGACTGATGGTTATTTCATTCAGATATTTTGTAGCTCACTTGCAATAGAGTGTGCTTGGACAGAAATATTAGACTGAAAAAAAAATCCCTACGATCTCTGCAAGGAACACCCTACTTCTTGAAACACTGACAAAATGTATGATTTTTACCTCTTTAGTTCATAAGCACATAGCATGAAGACTTGGTTTACTGAAATCTTGTACAAATTACACATTTTTCTGTCTCTCAGGTACCTTATAGACTTACTCATTCAGGCTCTGATGACTTTGTCCCAGCTGATCACAAGTTCCCTGAGAGCCGTTGAACATTCTGAGCATCTTTGAAACAAGATAAGAGAGAAAACAAATCTGCTGGAAAAGCATATTGTGGTAGGGTATGCAGAGAGGTGACACAAAGCCAAGGACAAGGCGATCGCCTTCCCTGCAGCAAACACAGCACACCGAGCAGTGTGATGCCTGGCAGCATTTACTCTGGGTGGCAGCTCAAGTGCTCTGTGCAGCAGGGAGACGGGGACCTCCAATTCTTTCTTCTGCAGATCGTATGCTTGGGCACAGGGATGAGGAATTGCCAGCTCAAGGTCCTAGAAAGTGGAATGAAGATTGAGTACAGGGTGGTTTTTTTGTTGTTTGGGCTTTTTTTTTTTTTTTTCTTTCACTCTGCTCTCTTGCTGAGGAGATGAGCCTGCCTCTCCTGGGTTAAAAATGATAGGAGTTAAAGTACCCTCTATGAGACTTTGGCGTTGTGACTCAAAGGTCTTGAAGCAATCTTTTATCCTGACAGATAATGTATTTCTGGCATGTCTGTTGCATCTCCACACTTTTCTTCTAGGCACTCACTGTTGTCATGGCTACAGTATCCATACTCTGAAAAATAATAATGAAATAAATAAATACCCCCCCCTCTTTCAGAGTAAAGGGAAAATCATATTTGTTCTGTATGTGAAAAGTTGTTTTTTTCACCATACATTTTAATATTACAAACAATTTTAAATTCCTAGAATTAAGTTTAAAAGTCCAGTTTTATTCCCACAAATTTTAAGTGGGAATATACCGAGTCTGTCTCGTCAACAACTAAGCTGACGGCCGGACACTGCTGGCATAATAAACAGCACTGAAACCTTGAAATAGGTCATGAATCAGTATGTCTCCTCACCACCCTGTGAAGGGAAACCTCCCCCAGAAATCTGGTCCTTTTTTATGCAGAAGGGGCTGAGACTCCCTGATCCATGAAGATCAAATATTTCAAGATGCAGGCAGCAAATTATTTCTTTAACACACGTAACATGGGCAGTGGGGACAGAGACTGTGGTGTAACTCCACTATATGTGGAAAGATCCAGCTTCAGGAATACAATAAAAATGATGAATTTCTGAAGCTAATCTTGGAATAATCAAGCTAACCAGTAGATAAGTCTGCTTTGAGCCAAATCTTCTAGCTGGAGGGACTAAAAATAAACAGCACAGATTTTTAATTCTCTCACTAGTGAATTCTATAAGCTCGTACAGCTATAGATCAACAAGAATATTGTTTTTATCTAAGGCATTTACATAAGGCATCTTGACTTATCACACAAGGCTGACAGTCACCGCAGCCGCGTTCACGGCTGCTGGGAAGCTTTTGGGAAGCTCAGCGCACTCTCCTTGTCACGCTGTCCTTTCCCTAGGGCTACCTACAGGGTTGCTCGAGCCCCACAGCCAAATTCTCATCTCAGGTGCATTGTCAATAAACAAATATCTTCATGGTGGTGCACAAGCATAACTACAGGTAGGGTGTGTGATTTGCAGGACTCTTTCACTTGCTACCATTCTTCTCTAAAACGATCAGAGGAACCCTGTTGGCATTACTGCGTGGCAGAGTGTTTCCGTAAGGTCAAACCTTGGCTTCCACAATGTTGGCATAGATTTCTTCCATTTGGAAATGCACTAGCTCCTTTGCCCAGTCACATATAAACACCGTTGCTCTGGATATTGTCATAGGTGACTGACTCTGAAAGATTTAATTACTTTTTGGCAATAGCAAACCTACTTGCTAATACAATTTCATAGAGTTTCAATCAGTGCCACCAGGCTGCTCACAGAGCAGCTCCTGGACATCTGCCATGCAGTTCCCACATCTGACAGGGCTTTTCCCAAGGCACATGCCATTTATCAAGGAAGGCATGTGATGCTGCCTGTTATGAAAACCTGTTTTATTAATGCATGTGTAATGAGGTGGCTAATGCTTTGTGAGTAGGAGTACCCAGCCTTAACAGACACAGATACGCACTAAATGATACCATAGGCCTTTGAGTCATCCTGCACAAAAAATGCATAGGTATATTTGCATACAATAATAATTTCTCAAATATGATTAAAAATGGAACACAATATTTTTCTTTTAATTTTTACTCTGCAGCTCTCTGTTAGTCAGAGGACAAACAAAACAGAAAAATGCATTGTCTCTCACTGTTATATGGTATTATTAACACTGAGAAGTCCACAATACCTAAGCCCAAAGAATACATTATAACTAAACTTTATAAAGCTGAAAATAAACATTTAAGGAGAGGATGGAATTGTTAAAGCAAAGTATAAGTTCAGGGGGAAGACTGCACTGATCCGCCTGATAGCCTTTCTGATCTCAACACTACAGACAGTAATTCTAAATGATTTGTGATTTTTGTGTGTCCTGGGCAAACGACAAGTTCTTGCCTTCTGGTATAAATAAGGGCCCAAGACCTACAACTTTTTTAAAGGCAGACTTTCACCTTCCCTGTGATAATATATATTTTCCCTTGCTAGCTTTTTCCTTAGAAGATCAAAGTGCTGACTTCTTTGCCTTTGCTACACAGCATTTGAGAGCAGCCCTGAGGAGAAGGACTTGGGGGTGCTGCTTGATGGGAAGCTGAACATGAGCTGGCAGTGTGCACTTGCAGCCCAGAAAGCCAACTGTGTCCTGGGCTGCACCAAAAGGAGGATGATCAACAGGTTGAGGGAGGGGATTCTCTCCCTTTGCTCTGCTCTTGTGAGACCTCACCTGGAGTACTGTGTCCAGCTCTGGAGTCCTCAGACCAGGAAACACATGGACCTGTTGGAGTGAGTCCAGAGGAGGGCCACAGAAATGATCAGAGGGCTGGACCACCTCCCGTACGAGGACAGGCTGAGAGAGTTGGGGTTGTTCAGCCTGGAGAAGAGAAGGCTCTTCTTGCTACAAGGAAGAGCTTGTAGCAGCCTTCCAGTACTTAAAGAGGGCCACAGGAGAGATGGGGAGGGACTCTGTATCAGGGGGTGTAGTGACAGAACAAGGGGTAATGGTTTTAAGCTGAAAGAGGCCAGATTTAGATTAGACATTAGGAAGAAATTTTTCACTGAGAGGGTGGTGAGGCACTGGAACAGGTTGCCCAGGGAAGCTGTGGATGCCCCATCCCTGGAGGGGTTCAAGGCCAGGCTGGATGAGGCTTTGAGCAACCTGGGCTAGTAGGAGGTGTCCCTGACAATGGCAGGGGGTTGGAGCTAGATGATCTTTAAGGTCCCTTCCAACCCAAACCATTCTGTGATGCTATGATTTCTGCAGGCTGAAGCTGTTGTTGGGACCCTGCCATCCTCCAAGCCCAGCAGCCCAGGACACTGAGCACTGCCTTCTCCAGTTGCACAGCCACACAGCTCTGTATTTCTCCAGAGCTACAGCCTTTGATTTCCCATTTCTCCTGGGCTTTTCCTACAGCTATTCATGACAGACTGCTTGGTACAGACAGCTACTCCCCTGCTCAGTGATTTTAATAACAGGAAGCCCAAGATAGTTTTGCTCAGTATGTTTCTTATTGGGAAAACCTCCTCATCCCTACACACTTTTCCCCAGCAAGGGTCAGGCTTTCTCATTTCTTTCTTCACAAAACTTCTATTGCACAAGCCCCAAAGAGCTGCAGGTGTGCCTCCCTGGGTTCCCACTGACCTGGCACTTTAGGACTCTGGGCAAGCTGCTTCTCTTCTGTGAGACTACATGGGCCTCTGCTCCCCGCCCCCCTACCCCCACAAGAACTACTGCTTCGGCCACTAACTGATCTGTATGTTTACAGGATTAAAGGATCTGGTTTCTCTTACTAGGTCAGTTTACTCTGTTGCAATTAGCCTTATCCTCACCTTACAGTTAGCCTCACACCAAAGCCCCAGAGCTGATTATGTCCTGAACTTTGGAAGCGTTCAGATCTGTATCCCACGGGTGTAACTGTAAACATCGTTTGTAAACCTGTACAACTCTGTATGTTCGACTTGTGTTTACATGAAGCACTTAAAACTAGTAATTCAAGCTTGAATGGAAGCGTTTCTCCTAACACAATGAAGGTGGCAGGGGAGTTTCCAGAGAAATGTATGTGAAACACTACAACAGGGGAGCACACAGCCCAGTCCCAGCAAATGCGAGACGCATGTACACTTCAAACACGTCAGTGGATGACTCACAAAACAAGCGATTTTGAGCTGGAGCTATTTACAAGTATTCCAGAGAGGGAACACCCTTATCATACAGCAATTTCTGGCATTACCATTTAACCTTACCTGTGAAATTACTGTTGAGAATATAATAGAAACAGTGAAAAATATCTTTCTCTGCTTAAGAAAGATGTTAACACTTTTAATTACTATTCCACCAGAGGCTGCTTAAAAGAAAGCCAAAATTAAATATTTTCATTAACCAATCCCTTCTTTATTAAAATGTGAGAAGTCAAGCAGACTCCTAATATTTTTAAGTTGAATATTTCAAGCATTTATTTTATTTTCCCCCCCCATAAGACCTCTACACAGCTCTTGAATTGACAGCCACTGCTAGTAGGTAAATATATAAATTAGATATAAACTAAGATATTTAGTATATTTGTATCTTATGTCACAGAGATAAATGAGCAAGTTGCATGTGATTTTACTTCTTCAGGAGTGGTCAGAGTCTCAAGGCACTGTGAGAAAGAAAAGGGCTCTGGAATATACATTAAGCGAAATTGTTAAAGTTTTAAAATAATAAATCCTTCTATTATTCTCAGTGATCTAAACATAGCAATACCTGAAATTAAACATAGTTATAACCTCGCAATTCGGAGGATCCTGTGAGATCATTGCCCAGATGGGATGCATCTGTTTCGCTCTCTGGAAAATTGGCCCAGTGTATTCCTGAGAATGACTGTGGGCATTTGAGCAGTTGGTGTAGCAGAGAACGGACCCAGCATTGACAAGCACGTACCACTTCTACTCATGCATTTGAAATTATGAATCCCCATGTCCCACAGTTGACTTCAGT